>NC_088398.1:12362419-12554969 GCF_034236695.1 Oncorhynchus nerka | reverse complement strand
CTTCTCTTCTCTTCCCTTCCTTCCCTTCTCTTCTCTTCTCCTCCCTTCCCTTCTCTCCCCTTCCCTTCCTTCCCTTCCTTCCCTTCCCTTCCCTTCCCCCTTCCCTTCCCTTCTCTTCCCTTCCCTCCTTCTCTTCCCTTCCTTCTCCTTCTCTTCCCTTCTCTTCTCTTCCTTCCCTTCCTTCCCTTCTCTTCCCTTCCTCTTCTCTTCCTCTTTCTCTTCCCTTCCTTCTCTTCTCTTCTCTTCTCTTCTCTTCCTTCTCTTCCCTTCTCTTCTCTTCCTTCCCTCTTCCCTTCCCTTCTCTTCCCTTTCCCTTCCCTTCCTTCCCTTCTCTTCCCTTCCCTTCTCTTCCCTTCTCCTTCCCTTCCCTTCCTTCTCTTCCTTCTCTCCTCTTCCCTTCCCTTCCTTCCTTCTCTTCCCTTCCCTTCCCTTCCCTTCTCTCCCTTCCCTTCTCTCCCTTCCCTTCCCTTCTTCTCTTCCCCCTTCCCTTCCTTCCTCCGTCTCCTTCTCTTCCCTTCCTTCTTCTCTCTTCCTTCCTCTTCTCTTCTCTTCCCTTCCTTCCCTTCCCTTCCTTCTCCTTCTTCCCTCTCCCTTCCTTCCCTTCCCTTCCTTCCTTCCTTCCTCCCCTTCTCTTCCCTTCCCTTCTCCCTTCCCTTCTCTTCTCTTCCTTCCCTCTTCTCTTCCCTTCTTCCTTCTCTTCTCTTCCTTCTCTTCTTCCCTTCCCTTCCTCCTTCCTTCTCTTCCTCTTCCCTTCCTTCCCTTCCCTTCCTTCTCTTCCTCCTTCCCTTCTCTTCCTTCCCTCTCTTCTTCCTTCCTTCTCTTCCCTTCCCTTCCCTTCTCCCCTTCCCTTCCTTCCCTTCCCTTCTCTTCCTTCTCTTCTCTTCCTTCTCTTCCTCCCTTCTCTTCCCTTCCTTCCTTCCTTCTCTTCTCTTCTTCTCCTTCTCTTCCCTTCTCTTCCTTCCCTTCCCTTCCCTTCCCTTCTCTTCTTCCCTTCCTTCTTCTCTTCCCTTCCCTTCCTTCCCTTCTCTTCTCTTCTTCCTTCTTCCCTTCCTTCCTTCTCTTCCCTTCTCTTCCTTCCTTCCCTTCTCTTCCCTTCCTTCTCTTCCTTCTTCCTTCCTTCCCTTCCTTCTTCCCTTCTCTTCTCCCCTTCCCTTCCCTTCTCTCTTCTCTTCCTTCCCTTCCCTTCCTTCCTTCTCTTCCTTCCTTCTTCCCTTCTCTTCTCTTCTCTTCCCTTCCCTTCTCTTCTCTTCTCTTCCTTCCTTCCCTTCCTTCCCTTCCTTCCTTCCTTCCCTCTTCTCTTCTCTTCTCTTCTCTTCCTTCCCTTCTCTTCCCTTCCCTTCCTCTCTTTCTCCCTTCCCTTCTCTTCCTTCTCTTCCTTCCCTTCCCTTCCCTTCCTTCCCTTCCCTTCTCTTCCTTCCTTCTTCCCTTCCTCTTCCCTTCCCTTCCTTCTCTTCTCCTTCCCTTCCTTCCCTTCCCTTCTTCCCTTCTCTTCTTCCCTTCCCTTCCTCCCTTCCTTCTCTTCCCTTCTCTCCCTTCCCTTCTCTTCCCTTCTCTTCCTTCTTCCTTTCCCTTCCCTTCTCTTCTCTTCCCTTCCCTTCTCTTCCCTTCCCTTTCCTTCCTTCCCTTCCTTCCCTTCCCTTCCCTCCCTTCTCTTCCCTTCCCTTCCCTCTTCTCCCATTCCTTCTCTTCTCTTCCCTTCCTTCTCTTCCCTTCTCTTCTTCTTCCCTTCCTTCCTTCTCCTTCCCTCTCTTCCCTTCCTCTTCCTTCCCTTCCCTTCCCTTCTCTTCTTCTCTCCCCTTCTCTTCCTTCCCTTCTCTTCCCTTCCTTCCCTCCCTTCCTCCCTTCCCTTCCCTTCCCTTCCCTTCCCTTCCCTTCTCTCTTCCTTCCCTTCCCTTCTCTTCCCTTCCCTCTTCTCTTCTCTTCCTTCCCTTCCCTTCCCTTCCTTCCCTTCCCTCCTTCCTTCCCTTCCTTCTCTTCCCTTCCTTCCTTCTTCCCCATTCCCTTCTCTTCCCTTCCTTCCTTCTCTTCCCTTCTCTTCTTCTCTCCCTTCCCTTCCCTTCCCTCTCCTTCTCTTCCTTCCCTTCCCTCCTTCTCTTCTCTTCCCTTCCTTCCCTTCCCTTCCTTCCTTCCCTTCTCTTCCCTTCCTTCTTCCTTTCTCTTCTCTTCTCTTCCCTTCTCTTCCTTCCTTCCCTTCCCTTCTCTTCCTCCTTCCTTCCCTTCTCTTCTTCCCTTCCCTTCTCTTCCCTTCCCTTCCCTTCCCTTCTTCTCTTCCTTCTTCCTTCTCTTCCTTTCCTTCCTTCCTTCTCTTCCCTTCTCTTCCTCTTCCTTTCTCTTTCTCTTCCTTCCCTTCCTTCTCTTCTTTCCCTTCCTTCCCTTCTCTTCCTTCCTTCTCTTCTCTTCCCTTCCCTTCCCTTCCCTCTCCCTCTTTCCTTCCTTCCCTTCTCTTCTCTTCCCTTCTCTCTCCTTCTCTTCTTTCTCTTCCCTTCTCTTCCTTCCCTTCCTTCCCTTCCTTCCCCCTTCCTTCCCTTCCCTTCTCCTTCTCCTCCTCTCCTTCCTTCCCTTCTTCTTCTCTTCCCTTCCCTCCCTTCTCTTCTCTTCCCTTCCTTCCTTCTTCCCTTCCCTTCTCTTCCTCCTTCCTTCCCTCCTTCCTTCTTTCCTTCCCTTCTCTTCCCTTCTCTTCCTTCCCTTCTCTTCCCTTCTCTTCCCTTCCCTTCCCTTCTCTTCTTCTTCCTTCTCTTCTCTTCCCTTCTTCCCTTCTCTTCCTCTTCCCTTCCTTCTCTCCCTTCCCTTCCCTTCCCTTCTCTTCCCTCCTTCCTTCCCTTCCCTTCTCTTTCTCTTCCTTCTCTTCTCTTCCCTTCCTTCCTTTCCCTTCCTTCCCTTCTCTTCCTTCTTCTTTCTCTTCTCTTCCCTTCCTTCCCTTCTTCCTTCTTCCTTCCTTCTTCAATTCCTTTCCTCCCTTCCCTTCCCTCCTTCCTTCCCTTCTCTTCTTTCTTCCCTTCTTCCTTCCCTTCTCTTCCCTTCCCTTCCCTTCCCTCTTTCCTCCCTTCCTTCCCTTCCTTCCCTTCCCTTCTCTTTCCTTCCCTTCCTTCCCTTCTCTTCTCTTCTCTTCCCACTCCTTCCTTCCATTCTTCTCTTCCCTTCCTTCCTTCTCTTCCTTCCTTCTCTTCTCTTCTTCCCTTCTCTCCCTTCTCTTCCCTTCCCTTCTCTTCCCTTCCCTCTTCCCTTCCTTTCTCTCCCTTCCCTCTTCCCTTCTTCCTTCTCTCCCTTCTCTTCCTTCCTTCCCTTCCCTTCTCTTCCTTCTCTCTCTTCCTCTTCTCTTCCCTCCCTTCCCTCCTCTTCCTTCCTTCTCTCTTTCCTTCCCTTCCCTTCCTTCCTTCTCTTCCCTTCCCTTCCTTCCCTTCCTTCCCTTCCTTCTCTTCTCTTCCCTTCCCTTCCTTCCCCTTCCTTCCCTTCCTTCCCTTCCTTCCTTCTCTTCCTTCCTTCTCTCCCTCTTCCTTCTCTTCCTTCTCCCTTCCTTCCCTTCCTTCCCTTCTCTTCCTTCCTCTTCCCTTCCCTTCTCTTCTCTTCCCTTCTCCTTCCCTTCCTTCTTCTCTTCCCTTCTCTTCTCTTCCTTCCTTCCTTCCCTTCCTTCCTCTCTTCCTTCCCTTCTCTTTCCTTCCCTTCCCTTCCCTTCCCTTCCCTTCTCTTCTCTTCTCTTCCCTTCCTCTTCTCTTCCCTTCCCTTCTCTTCCCTTCTCTTCTCTTCCCTTCTCTTCCATTCCCTTCTCTTCTCTTCCCTTCCCTTCTTCTTCTCTTCCCCCTTCTCTTCCCTTCTCTCTTCCTTCTCTTCCTTCTCTTCCCTTCTCTTCCCCTTCTCTTCTCTCCTCTTTCCCTTCTCTTCCCTTCCCCCCCTTCTCTTCCCTTCCCTTCTCTCTTCCTTCTCTTCCCTTCCTTCTCTTCCCTTCCCTCCCTTCCCCCTTCCCTTCTCTTCTCTCCTCTTCTCTTTCCTCCCTTCCCTTCCCTTCCCCTTCCCTTCTCTCCCCTTCCTTCCTTCCCTTCCCTTCCTTCTCTTCCTTCTCTTCCCTTCCTTCTCTTCCCCTTCCCTTCTTCTCCTTCCTTCCCTTCTCTTCTCTTCTCTTCCTTCCTTCCTTCTTCCCTTCCATTCTTCTCTTCCCTTCCCTTCCCTTCCTTCCCTTCCTTCCTTCCTTCCCTTCTTCTCTCCTTCCCTTCCCTTCCCTTCCTTCTCTTCTCTTCCTTCCCTTCTCTTCTCTTCCTTCTCCTTCTCTTCCTTCTCTTCCCTTCCCTTCTTCCCTTCCTTTCCCTTCCCTTCCTTCCTTCCTTCCTTCTCTTCCTTCCCTTCTCTTCTTCCTTCCCTTCCTTCTCTTCTCTTCCCTTCCCTTCTCTTCCTTCCTTCCTTCTCCTCTCCTTCCTTCCTTCTCTCTTCCTTCCTTCCCTTCCCTTCCCTTCCTCTTCCCTTCCCTCCCTTCCTCTTCTCTTCCTCTTCCTCTTCCCTTCCCTTCTCTCCCCTTCTCTTCTCCCTTCCCCTTCTCTTCCTTCCCTTCTCTTCTCTTCCCTTCTCTTCTCCTTCTCTTCCTTCCTTCCTTCCCTTCTTCTTCCCTTCCCTTCCCTTCCTTCTCTTCTCTTCTCTTCCCTTCTCTTCCCTTCCCTCTCCTTCTCTTCTCTTCCCTTCCTTCCCTTCCCTTCTCTTCTCTTCTCTTCCCTTCTCCTCTTCTTCTTCTTCTTCTTTTCTTCTCTTCCTTCTCTTCCCTTCTCTTCCCTTCCCTTCCTTCCACTTCCTTCCTTCCCTTCCTTCCTTCTCTTCCCTTCCCTTCCCCCTTCCTCTTCCTCTTCCCTTCCCTTCCCTTCCTTCCTTCTCTTCTCTTCCTTCCCTTCCCTTCTCTTCTCTTCCTTCCTTCCTTCCTTCTCTTCCCTTCCCTTCCTTCTCTTCCTTCTCTTCCTTCCTTCCTTCCTTCTTCTCTTTCTTCCCTTCCTTCCCTTCCCTTCCCTTCCCTTCCTTCTCTTCCTTCCCTTCCCTTCCCATCCTTCTTCTTCCTTCTTCCCTCTCTTCTCTTCCTTCTTTCCCTCCCCTTCCTTCCCTCTTCCTTCTCCTTTCCTTCCCTTCCTTTCTCCCTCTTCCCTTCCCTTCCTTCTTCTTCCCTCTTCCCTTCCTTCCTTCCCTTCCTTCCTTCCTTCCTTCCTTCCTTCTCTTCCTTCTTCTTCTCCTTCCCTTCTCTTCTCTTCCCTTCCCTTCTCTTCTTCCTTCCTTCCTTCCTTCTCTTCTTTCCTTCCCTTCCTTCTCTTCCTTCCTTCCTTCCCTTCCCTTCCTTCTCTTCTCCTTCCCTTCCTTCCCTTCTCTTCCCTTCTCTTCTCTTCTCTTCTCTTCTCTTCTCTTCCCTTCTCTCTCCTCCCTTCCCTTCCCTTCCCTTCTCTTCTCTTCTCCCTTCCCCCTCTTCCCTTCCTTCTTCTCTTCTTCCTTCCTTCCCTTCCTTCCCCTTCCTTCCCTTCCTTCTTCTCTTCCCTTCCTTCTCTTCTCTTCTTTCCCTTCCCTTCTCTTCCTTCCCTTCCCTTCTCTTCCCTTCTCTTCCCCTTCCCTTCCCTTCTCTTCCTTCCTTCTTCTCTTCCCTTCTCTTCTCTTCCTTCCTTCTCCTTCCTTCTCTTCCTTCCTTCCCTTCTCTTCCCTTCCCTTCCTTCCCCCTTCCTTCCCTCCTTCCTTCTCTTCCCTTCTTCCCTTCCTTCCTTCCTCTTCTCCTTCCCTTCCCTTCCTTCTCTTCCCTTCTCTTCCCTTCCCTTCCCTTCTCTTCCTTCCCTTCTCTTCTCTTCCCTCTTCCCTTCCTTCCTTCCCTTCTCTTCTCTTCCTTCTCTTCCCTTCCTTCTCTTCCCTTCTCTTCTTCCCTCTTCTCTTCCCTTCCCTTCTCTTCCTTCCCTTCCCCTTCCCTTCCCCTTCTCTTCCTTCCCTTCTCTTCTCTTCCTTCTCTTCCCTTCCCTTCTCTTCCCTTCTCTTCCTTCCCTTCTCTTCCTCTTCTCTTCTTTCTCTTCCTTCCCTTCCTTCCTCCCCTTCCCTTCTCTTCCTTTCCTTCTCTTCTCTCCCTTCCTTCCCTTCCTTCTCTTCCCTTCCTTTCCCTTCCCTTCCCTTCCCTTCTCTTCCTTCTCTTCCTTCCCTTCTCTTCCCTTCTCTTCCTTCCTCCCCTTCCCTTCCCTTCTCTTCTCCCTTCCCTTCCTTCTCTCTTCTCTTCTCCCCTTCCCCTTCTCTTCTTCCTTCCCATCCTTCTCTTCCCTTCCCTTCCTTCCCTTCTCTTCTCTTCTCTTCTCTTCCCTTCCTTCTCTCCCTTCCCTCCTTCCTTCTCTTCTCTTCTTCCCTTCCTTCCTTCCTTCCCTTCCTTCCCCTTCCTTCCTTCTCCCTTCCCTTCCCTTCCTTCTCTTCTCTTCTCTTCCTTCTCTCCTTCTCTTCTCTCCCTTCCCTTCCCTTCCCTTCTCTTCCCTTCTCTTCCCTTCCCTTCCCTTCCTCTTCCTTCCTTCCCTTCCCTTCCCTTCCTTCTCTTCCCTTCCCTTCCCTTCCTTCTCTTCCCTTCCTTCCCCTCCTTCTTCCTTCCTCCTTCTCTTCTCTTCCCCCTCCTTCCTTCCTTCCCTTCCCTTCTCTTCCCTTCCTTCCCTTCCCTTCCTTCTTCCTTCCTTCCTTCTCTTCCTTCTCTTCCTTCCTTCTCTCCCCTTCCTTCCTTCCCTTCTCTTCCTTCCCTTCCCTTCTCTCCCTCTCTCCTTCTCTTCTCTCCCTTCCTTCTCTTCCTTCTCTTCCTTCCCTTCCTTCCTTCTCTTTCTTCCTTCCTTCTCTTCCCTTCTCTTCTCTTCCCTTCCCGTCTTCCTTCTCTCTTCCCCTTCCTTCTCTTCCCTTCCCTTCTCCCTTCCCTTCTTCCTTCCTTCTCTTCTCTCTCTCCCCTTCCCTTCCTTCTCTTCTCTCTTTCTCCTTCCTCTCCCTTCCCTTCTCTTCCCTTCCTTCCTTCTCTTCTCTTCCTTCCTTCTCTTCCTTCCTTCCCTTCTCTTCTCTCCTTCCTTCCTTCTCTCCCCTTCCTTCTCTCCTTCCCTTCTCCCTTCCATTCCTTCCTTCTCTTCCCTTCCTTCTCTTCCCTTCTCTTCCTTCCTTCCTTCTCTTCCTTCCCTCTCTTCCTTCCCTTCTCTTCCTTCCTTCCTTCTCTTCCCTTCCTTCCTTCTCTTCCCTTCTCTTCCCTTCCTTCCTTCCTTCTCTTCCTTCCTTCCCTTCCCTTCCTTCTTTCCTTCCCTTCCCTTCTCTTCCCTTCTCTTCTCTTCCCTTCTCTTCCTTTCCTTCCTTCCTTCCTTCTCTTCCCCTTCTCTTCCGTTCCCTTCCTTCTTCTCTTCCCTTCCTTCCTTCTTCTTCTTCCTCCCTTCCCTCCCCTTCTCTTCTTTCTCTTCCCTTCTCTTCCCTTCTCTTCCTCTCCTCTTCCTTCTCCTTCTCTTCCCTTCTCTTCCTTCCTTCTCTTCCTTCCCCCTTCTCTTCTCTTCTTCTCTTTCCTTCTTCCCTTCCTTTCTTCTTCTTCCCTTCCCTTCCTTCCCTTCCCTTCCATTCCATTTCCCTTCCCTTCCCTTCCTTCTCTTCCTTCCTTCTTCTTCTTCTCTTCTCTTCCTTCCCTTCCTTCCTTCCCTCCTTCTCTTCTCTCCTCTTCTCTTCCTTCTCTCCCTTCCCTTCTCTCCTTCTCTTCCTTCCTTCCCTTCCTTCTCTTCCCTCCCTTCTCTTCCTTCCCTTCTCTTCTCTTCCTCTTCTCTTCTCTTCTCTTCTCTTCTCTTCTCTTCTCTTCCCTTCTCTTCCCTTCCCTTCCTTCCTTCTCTTCTCTTCCTTCCTCTCTTCCTTCTTCTCTTCCTTCCTTCTCTTCCCTTCTCTTCCTTCCCTTCCCTTCCCTTCCTTCCCTTCCTTTCTCCCTTCCTTCCTTCCCTTCCCTCCCTCCTTCCTTCTCTTCCCTTCCCTTCCTTCCCTTCCTTCTCTTCCTTCCTTCTCTTCCTTCCCTTCCTTCCTTCTCTTCCTCTTCCCTTCCCTTCCCTTCTCTTCCCTTCCCTTCTCTCCCCTTCTCTTCCGTTCCCTTCCCTTCTCTTCCCTTCTCTTCTCTTCCTTCTTCCTTCTCTTCCCTTCCTCCTTCTTCCTTCCCTTCCTTCCCTTCCCTTCCCTTCCTTTTCTCTTCTCTTCTCTTCCCTTCCCTCCCTTCCCTCTTCCCTTCCCTTCCCTTCTCTTCCTTCCTTCTGTTCCCCCTTCCTCTTCCCTTCCCTTCCCTTCCCTTCCCTTCCTTCCTTCCTTCCTCTTCCTTCTCTTCCTTCCTTCTCTCCTTTCTCTTCCCTTCCCTTCCTTCTCTTCCTTCTCTTCCCTTCCCTTCCTTCCCTTCCTTCCCTTCCCTTCTCCCTTCCCTTCTCTTCCCTCCTTCTCTTCCCTTCTTCCCCTTCCCTTCTTCCTTCCCTTCCCTTCTCTTCCCTTCCCTTCCCCTTCCCTTCCTTCCCTTCTCTTCTTCCTTCCTTCTTCCCTTCCTTCTCTTCCCTTCCCTTCCCTTCCTTCCCCTTCCCTTCTCTCTTCTTCCTCTTCCCTTCTCTTCCCTTCTCTTCCCCCTTCCCTTCCCTTCCCTTCTTCTCTTCTCTTCCCCTTCCCTTCTCTTCCTTCCTTCTTCTTCCCTTCTCTTCTTCCCTTCCCCCTTCTCTTCTCCTTCCCTTCCCTTCCTTCCTTCCCTTCTCTTCTTCCCTTCCTTCCCTTCTCTTCCCTTCCTTCCCTTCTTCCTTCTCTTCTCTTCCCTTCTCTTCCCCTTCTTCTCTTCCTTCCCTTCCTCTTCTCTTCCCTTCCCTTCTTCTCCCTTCCTTCCCTTCCTTCTCTTCCCTTCCTTCCCTTCTCTTCCTCTTCTCTTCTTCCCTTCCCTTCTCTTTTCTTCCCTTCCTTCCCTTCCTTCCTTCCCTTCCTTCTCTTTCCCCTTCCTTCTCTTTCCCTTCTTCCTTCTCTTCCCTTCCCTTCTCTTCTCTTCCCTTCCCTTCCCTTCCTCTCCTTCTCTTCCTTCTTCCCTTCCCTTCTCTTCTCTTCTCTTCCCTTCCCTTCCTCTTCCTTCCTTCCTTCTCTTCTCTTCCTCCCTTCTTCCCTTCCTTCCTCTTTCCCTTCCCTTCCCTTCCTTCTCTTCCCTTCCCTTCTCTTCCTTCCCTTCCTTCCTTCCCTTCTCTTCTTCCCTTCCCTTCCCTTCCCTTCCCTTCCCTTCTCTTCCCTTCTCTTCCCTTCCTTCTCTTCTCTTCCCTTCCCTCTTCCTTCCCTTCCCTTCCTTCCCTTCTCCTTCCCTTCCCTTCCCTTCTCTTCTTTCCCTTCCTTCCCTTCCCTTCTCTTCCTTCCCTTCCTTCCTTCCTTCCTTCTCTTCCTTCCCCTTCCCTTCCTTCCTTCCCTTCCCTTCCTTCTTCCCTTCTCTTCCTTCCCTTCCCTTCCCTTCCTTCTCTTCTTTCCTCCCTTCCTCTCCTTCCCTTCTCTTCCCTTCCCTTCCCTTCCTTCTCTTCTCCTCTCCCCTTCCTTCCTTCCCCTTCTCTTCTCTTCCCTTCCTTTCTTCCCTTCCTTCCTTCTCTTCTCTTCCTTCCCTTCCTTCCCTTCCCTCCCTTCCCTTCCCCTCTCTTCCCTCCTCTTCCCTTCTCTTCCTCCCTTCCCTTCCCTTCTCTTCTCTTCCCTTCTTCCCTTCCTTCCTTCCCTTCTCTTCCTCTTCCCTTCCCTTCCCTTCCCTTCCCTTCCTTCCTTCCCTTCTCTTCCCTTCTCTTCCTTCCTCTTCTTCTCTTCCTTCCCCTTCTCCCTTCCTTCTCTTTCTTCTCTTCCTTCCCTTCTCTTCCTTCCCCTTCCCTCTCTTCCTCTTCTCTTCTCTTCTCTTCCTTCCCTTCCTCTCTTTCCCTTCTCTTCCTTCCTTCTCCTTCCTTCCCTTCCCTTCCTTCCTTCCTTCCCTTCCCTTCCCTTCTCTTCTCTTCCCTTCCCTTCTCTTCCCTTCCTCCCTTCTCTTCTCTTCCTTCTCTTCTCTTCTCTTCCCTTCTCCCTTCTTCCTTCTCTTCCCTTCCCTTCCCTTCTTCCCTCTTCTCTTCCTTCCTTCCCTTCTCTTCCCTTCTCTTCTCTTCTCTTCCTTCCCTCTCTTCCTTCCCTTCTCTTCTCTTCTCTTCTCTTCTCTTCTCTTCCCTTCCCTTCTCTTCTTCTTCTTCTCTTCTCTTCTCTTCCTTCCCTTCTCTTCCTTCCCTTCCCTTCCTCTTTCTCTTCCTCTTCCTTTCCCTTCCCTTCCTTCCCTTCCCTTCCCTTCCTTCCTTCCTTCCTTCCATTCCTTCTTCCTCTTCCTTCCCTTCCCTTCCTTCCCTTCCTTCCTTCTTCCCTTCTCTTCCCTTCTCTTCTCTTCTCTTTCCCTTCCTTCCTTCCCTTCCTTCCCTTCTCTTCCTTCTCTTCCCTTCCCTTCCCTTCTCTTCTCTTCCTTCTTCCCTTCTCTTCTTCCCCTCCCCTTCCTTCCTTCCCTTCTCTTCCCTCCTCTTCTCTTCTCTTCCTTCTCTTCCCCTTCTCTTCTCCTTCCCTTCTCTTCTCTTCCCTTCTCTTCTTCTCTTCTTCTTCTCTTCTCTTCCCCTTCCTTCTTCCCTTCCCTTCCCTTCCTTCTCTTCCCTTCTCTTCCCTTCCCTTCCTTCTCTCTCTTCTCTTCCTCTCCCTTCCCTTCTCTTCTTCTCTTCTTCCTTCCCTTCCCTTCCTTCCCTTCCTTCCCTTCCCTTCCTTCCTTCTCTTCCCTTCCCTTCCTTCCCCCTTCCTTCTCTCCCTTCTCTTCTCTTCCCTTCCCTTCTCTCTTCTCTCCTCCCTTCCCTCCCTTCTCTTCTTTCCCTTCCTTCCCTTCCTTCCTCCCTTCCCTTCCCTTCCTTCTTCCTTCCCTTCTCTTCTCCCTTCTCTTCTCTTCTCTTCCTTCTTCCCTTCCTTCCCTTCTCTTCCTTCTCTTCTCTTCCCTTCCCTTCCCTTCCCTTCCCTTCCCTTCTTCTCTTCCCTTCCCTTCCCTTCCCTTCCTTCCCTTCCCTTCCCTTCTCTTCCCTTCTCTTCTCTCCTTCCTTCCCTTCCTCTTCCTTTCTTCCCTCCCTTCCTTCCTTCCCTTCCCTTCCTTCCCTTCCCCCTTCTCTTCCTTCTCTTCCTTCTCTCTTCCTCCTTCTCTTCCCTTCCCTTCCTCTTTCTCCTTCCTTCCCTTCCCCTTCCTTCTCTTCCTCCCTCTTCCTTCTCTTCTTCCTTCCCTTCCTTCCCTTCTCTTCCTTCTTCCTTCCCTTCTCTTCCTTCTCTTCTCTTCCTCTCCTCTTCTCTTCCCTTCCTTCCTTCCTTCTCCTTCTCTTCCTTCCCTTCCTTCTTCTCTCTTCTCTTCTCTTCTCCCTTCTCTTCTTCCCTTCCTTCCCCTTCTTCTCTTCCCTTCTTCCCTTCCCCCTTCCTTCCCTTCCTTCTTCTTCCTCTTCCCTTCCTTCTTCCCTTCCTTCTTCTTCCTTCCCTTCCCTTCCTTCCCTTCCTTCTCTTCCCTTCCTTCCCTTCTCTTCCTTCCCTTCCCTTCTCTTCTCCTTCCTTCTCTTCCCTTCTCTTCCCTTCCTTCTTCTCTTCCCTTCTCCCTTCCCTTCCTTCCCTTCCCTTCTCTTCCCTTCCTTCCCTTCTCTTCCTTCCCTTCCTTCTTTCTCTTCCCTTCCCTTCTCTTCCTTCCCTTCCCTTCCCTTCCCTTCCTTCCTTCCTTCCTTCCTTCCTTCCCTTCCTTCTCTTCCCTTCCCTTCTTTCCTTCTCTTCCCTTCCCTTCCTTCTTCCCTTCCCTTCCTTTCCTTCCCTTCCCTTCTTCCCTTCTCTTCCCTTCTTCTCTTTCCCTTCCCTTCCCCTTCCTTCTCCCTTCCTTTCCCTTCTCTTCTCTTCTCTTCCTTCTTCTTCCTTCCTCTCCCCTTCCTTCCCTTCTCTTTCCTTCCTTCCTTCCCTTCCTTCCCTTCCCTTCTCTTCCTTCCCTTCTTCTCTTCCGTTCTTCCTTCCCTTCTCCTTCCTTCCTTCCCTTCCTTCCCTTCCTTCTCTTCCCTTCTCTCCTTCCCTTCCCTTCCCTTCTCTTCTCTTCCTTCTTCCTTCTCTTCTCTTCTCTTCCTTCCTTCCCTTCTCTTCCTTCCCTTCCTTCTTCTCTTCTCTTCCTTTCCCTTCTCCCTTCTCTTCCTTCCTTCCCTTCCTTCTCTTCCTTCTCCCTTCCTTCTCTTCTCTTCCCTTCTCTTCTCTTCCCTTCCCTTCTCTTCCTTCCTTCCTTCTCCCTTCCCCATCTCTCCCCTTCCCTTCTCTTCTCCTTCCCTTCTCTTCCCTTCTCTTCTCTTCCCTTCTCTTCCTTCTCTTCTTCCCTTCCCTTCTCTCTCTTTCCTTCCTCCTTCTTCCCTCCCTTCCTTCTTTCTTCCTTCCTTCCCTTCCCTTCCCTTCTCTTTCTCCTTCCCTTCTCTTCTCTTCTTCCTTCCCTTCTCTTCCCCTCTTCCTTCTCTTCCCTTCCCTTCTCTTCCCTTCCCTTCCTTCTTCCTTCTCTTCTCTTCCCTTCCTTCCCTTCCCTTCCCCTTCTCTTCTCTTCCCTTCCCTTCCCTTCCCCTTCCCTTCCTCTTCCCTCTTCCTTCTCCTTCCTCTTCCCTTCCTTCCTTCTTCCTTCCCTTCCCTGTCCCTTCCCTTCCCTTCCTTCTTCTTCCCTTCCTTCTCTTCTTTCTCTTCCCTTCCTCCTTCTCTTCCTTTCTTCCCTCTTCCTTCCTTCCCTTCCTTCTCTTCCCTTCCTTCTTCTTCCTCTTCTCTTCCCTTCTCTCCCTTCTCTTCCCCTTCCCTTCCTTCCTTCTTCCCTTCCTTCTTTCCTTCCTTCTTCTCTTCCTTCTCTCCTTCCTTCCCTTCTTCTTCTCTTCCTTCCATTCCTTCTTTCCCTTCCCTTCTCTCCCTTCCCTCCCTTCCTTCTTCCCCTTCTCTTCCTTCTCTTCCTTCCCTTCCCTTCTCTTCCTTCCTTCCTTCCTTCTCTTCCCTTCCTTCTTCTCTTCTCTTCTTCCCTTCCTTTCTCTTCTTCCTTCCCTTCCCCCTTCTCTTCTCTCTTCCCTTCCCTTCTCTTCCCTTCTCTTCCTTCCCTTCCTTTCCCTTCCTTCCCTTCTCTTCCCTTCTCTTCCTTTCTCTTCTCTTCCCCTTCCTCTTCCCTTCCTTCTTCTTCTCCTTCTTCTCTTCCTTTCTTCCCTTCCCTTCCTTCTCTTCCCTCCCTCCTTCCCTTCCTTCTCTTCTTCCCTTCCCTTCTCTCTTCTCTTCCTTCCCTTCCCTTCCCTTCTCTCTTCCCCTTCCCCCTTCTCTTCCCTTCCCTCCTTCTCTTCTCTTCCCTTCTTTCCCTTCCTTCTTCCTTCTCTTCCCTTCTTCCTTCCTTCCCTTCCCTTCCCTTCTCTTCCCTTCTCTTCCCTTCCCTTCTCTTCTCTTCTTCCTTCTCTTCTCTTCCCTTCCTTCCCTTCTCTTCTCTTCTCTTCTCTTCTCTTCCTTCTCTTCCTTCTCTCCCTTCTTCCCTTCTCTTCCCTTCTCTTCTCTTCCTTCTCCTTCCTTCCCTCTCTTCTCTTCCCTTCCTTCTCTTCTCTTCCTTCTTCTCTCTCTCCCCTTCCCTTCTCTCTCCTTCTCTTCTCTTCCCTTCCCTTCCTTCCCTTCTCTTCTCTTCCTTCTTCCTTCCCTTCCTTCCTTCTTCCCCTTCCTTCTCTTCCCTTCCCTTCTTCTCCTTCTCTTCTCTTTCTTCCTCTCTCCTCTTCTCTTCTTCCCTTCCTTCCCTTCCTTCTCTTCCTTCTCTTCTTCTTCCTTCCCTTCTTCTCTTCCCTTCCCTTCTCCCCTTCCTTCTTCCCTTCCCTTCCCTTCCTTCTCTTCCCTTCCTTCCCTTCCTTCCCTTCCCTTCCCTTCCCTTCCTTCCCTTCCTTCCCTTCCTTCCCTTCCCTCCTTCCCTTCTCCTTCCCTTCTCTTCTCCTTCTCTTCCCTTCCTCTTCTTCTCTTCCCTTCCTTCCCTTCTCTTCCCTTCTCTTCTCTTCCTTCCCTTCCTTCCTCTTCCTCTTCCCTTCCTTCCCTTCTCTTCTCTTCCTTCCCTTCCCTTCCTTCTTCTCTTCCTTCTTCTTCTTCCCTTCTCTTCTCTTCCTTCCCTTCCTTCCCTTCCTTCCCTTCCTTCCCTTCTTTCTCTTCCCTTCCCTTCTCTTCTTCTCTTCCCTTCTCTTCCCTTCTCTTCCCTTCCCTTCCCTTCCTTCTCTTCCTTCCCTTCCTCTCTTCCCTTCCCTTCCTTCCCTTCCCCCTTCTCCCTTCTCTTCCCTTCCTTCCCTTCTTCCTTCCCTTCCCTTCCCTTCCCTTCTCTTCTCTCCTCTTCTCCCTTCCTTCCCTTCCCTTCCTCTTTCTCCTTCCCTTCCCTTCTCTTCTTTCCCTTCCTTCCCTCTTCCCTTCCTCTCTCCTTCCTTCTCTCCTTCCTCCTTCCCTTCCCTTCCTTTCCCTTCCCTTCCCTTCCTCTTCCCTTCCCTTCTTCCCTTCCTTCTTTCCTTCTCCTTCCTTCTCTTCTCTTCCCCTTCTCTTCCTTCCCTCTCTTCCCTTCTCTTCTCTTCCCCTTCCCTTCCCTCTCTTCCTTCCCTTCCCTTCTCTTCCCTTCCCTTCCCTTCCTTCCCTTCCCTTCCTTCTCTTCCCTTCCTCCCTTCTCTTTCTCTTCCTTCCCTTCCCTTCTCTCCCTTCCTTCCCTTCCCTCTCTTCCCTTCCTTTCCTTCTCTTCCCTTCCCTTCCTTCCCTTCCCTCTTTCTCCCCTTCTCTTCCTTCCTTCCTTCTCTCTCTTCCTCCTTCCCTTCCCTTCTCTTCCTTCTCTTCCCTTCCTCTTCCTTCCCTTCCTTTTCTCTTCCCTTCCCTTCTCTTTCTCTCTTCCTTCCTTCCTTCCCTTCCCTTCCTTCCCTTCCTTCTTCCCTTCCTTCTCTTCCTTCCTTCCCTTCCTTCCCTTCCTTCCTTCCTTCCCTTCCCTTCCCTTCTCTTCCCTTCTCTTCCCTTCCCTTCTTCCCTTCTCTTCTTCTCTTCCCTTCCTTCCTTCTCTTCTCTTCTCTTCTCTTCTCTTCCCTTCCCTTCCCTTCTCTTCTTTCTCTTCCTTCCTTCTCTTCCTTCCCTTCTCTCCCTTCTCTTCCCTTCCTTCTTCCCTTCCTTCTCTTCTTCCTTCTCTTCTCTTCCTTCTCTTCCCTTCTTCCTTCCCTTCCCTTCTCTTCCCTTCCCTTCCTTCTCTCCTCCCTTCTCTTCCTCTTCCTTTCCCTTCTCTTCCCCTCTTCCTTCCCTTCCTTCCTTCTCTTCCTTCCTCTCCTTCCCTTCTCTTCCCTTCCCTTCTCTCTCTTCTCTTCCCTTCCCTTCCTTCTCTTCTCCTTCTTCTCTTCCCTCCCTTCCTTCCCTTCCCTCCCTTCCCTTCCTTCCCTTCTCTTCCCTTCTCTTCCTTCCCTTCCCTCCCCTTCTCTTCTCTTTCCTTCCCTTCCTTCCCTTCCTTCCTTCCTTCTCTTCTCTTCCTTCCTTCTCTTCCCTTCTCTTCCCTTCCTTCCTTCCTTCTTTCCCTTCCTTCTCTTCTTTCTTCTTCCCTTCCTTCTCTTCCTTCTTCTCTTCTCTTCTCTTCCTCTTCTCTTCTCTTCTCTTCCCTCCTTCTTCCTCCCTTCTCTTCCCTTCTCTCTTTCCTCTTCCTTTCCTTCTTCCTTCCCTTCCTTCCCTTCCTTCCTTCCTTCTTTCCCTTCCCTTCCTTCCCTTCTCTTCCCTTCCCTTCCTTCCCTTCCCTTCCCTTCCCTTCCTTCCCTTCTCTTCTCTTCCTTCTCTTCCCTTCCTTCCCTTCCCTTCTCTTCTCTTCTTCCTTCCTTCTCCCCTTCCCTTCCCTTCCCTTCCTTCCTTCCTTCCCTTCCCTTCCTTCTTCCCTTCTCTTCTCTTCTCTTCCTCTTCTCTTCCCTTCCCCTTCTCTCTTCTCTTTCCTTCCCTTCCTTCCTTCCCTTCCTTCTCTTCCTTCCCTTCCCCTCTCCTTCCCTTCCTCTTCTCCCTTCCCTTCCTTCTCTTCCTTCTCTTCCCTTCTCCCTTCTCCTTCCTTCTCCTTTCTTCTTCCCTTCCCTTCCCTTCCTTCCTTCTCTTCCTTCTCTTCTCTTCCCCTTCCCTTCTCTCCTTCTCTTCCTTCTTCCCTCTCTTCCTTCCTTCCCTTCCCTTCTCTTCTTCTTCTCTTCCCTTCTCTTCTCTTCCCCTTCCTTCCCCTTCCTTCCTTCTTCTCTTCCTCCCTTCCTTCCCTTCCCTTCCCTTCTCTTCCTCCCTTCTCTTCTTCCTTCCCATCCTTCTCTTCCCTTCCCTTCTCTCTTCTCTTCTCCTCTTCCCTTCCTTCTCTTCTCTTCCTTCCCTTCCCTTCCTTCTCTCTTCTCTTCCCTCCTTCCCTTCCCTTCCTTCCTTCTCTTCCTTCTTCCCCTTCCTTCCTTCTCTTCTTCTCTTCCCTTCCCTTCCCTTCCCTTCCCTTCCCTTCTCTTCCTTCCCTTCTCTTCCTTCCTTCCTTCCCTTCCCTCTCCTCTCCCTTCCTTCTCCCCCTTCTCTTCCATTCCTTCCCTTCCTTCTCTTCTCTCTCCTTCCCTTCCCTTCCCTTCTCTTCCCTTCCTTCCCTTCTCCTTCTCTTCTCTTCCCCTTCCCTTCTCTTCCCTTCTCTTCTCTTCCCTTCCTTCCCTTCTCTTCTCTCTTCCTTCCCTTCCTTCCTTCCGTTCCCTTCCTTCTTCCCTCCCTTCCTTCTCTTCCTTCCCTTCCTTCTTCCTTCTCTTCTCTTCCCTCTTCCCTTCCTTCCCTTCTCCCTTCCTTCCTTCCTCCCTTCTTCCCTTCCCTTCCTTCCCTTCCTTCTCTTCCTTCTCTTCCTTCTCTTCCTTCTTCTCTTCCCTTCTTTCCTTCCTTCCCTTCCCTTCTCTTCCTTCTTCCCTTCCCTTCCCTTCTTCCCTTCCTTCCCTTCCTTCCTTCCCTTCCCTCTCCTTCCCTTCCTTCCCTTCCCTTCTCTTCCCTTCTTCCCTTCTCTCTTTCCCTCCCTTCTCTTCTTCCTTCCTTCCTCTTTCTCTCTTTCCTTCTCTTCCTTCCCTTCCCCTTCCTTTCTCCTTCCTTCCCTTCCCTTCCCTTCCCTTCCCTTCTCTTCTCCCTTCCCTTCTTCCCTTCCCTTCTCTTCCCTTCCTTCCTTCCCTTCTTCTTCCCTCTTCTCCTTCTCTTCCCTTCCTTCTTCTTCTCTTCTCTTCTCTTCCTTCCTTCCCTTCTCTCCCTTCCCTTCTCTTCCCTTCCCTTCCCTTTCTCTTCTCTTCCCTTCCTTCCCTTCTTCCTTCCCTTCCTTCCTTCCTTCTCTTCCTTCCCTTCCCTTCCTTCTCTTCCTTCCTTCTCTCCTTCCCTTCCTTCTCTTCCTTCTCTTCCTTCTTCTCTTCCTTCTCTTCTCTTCCTCTTCTTCCCTTCCCTTCCCTTCCCTTCTCTTCTCCTTCCCTTCTCTTCCTTCTCCCTTCCCCCTTCTTCTTCCCTTCTCTTCTCTTCTCTCCCCTTCTCTTCTCTTCCCTTCTCTTCCTTCCTTCTTCCCTTCTCTTCCTTCTCTTCTTTCTCTTCCCTTCCCTTCCCTTCTTCTCCTTTCTCCTTCCTCTTCCTTCTCTCTTCTCTTCCCTCCCTTCTCCTTCCCTCCCTTCTCCTTCTCCTTCCCCTTCTCTTCCCTTCTCTTCTCTTCCTTCCTTCTCTTCTCTTCCCTTCTCTTCCTTCCTTCTCTTCTTTCTCTTCCCTTCCTTCCTCTTCCTTCTTCCCTTCTTCCCCTTCCCTTCCTTCTTCTCTCTTCCCTTCCTTCCTTCTTCCCTCTTCCCTTCCCCTTCCCTTCTCCTTCTCTTCCCTTCCCTTCCCCTTCCTTCTCTTCTCTTCTCTTCTCTTCTCTCCTTCCCTTCCCTTCCTTCTCTTTCCCTTCCCTTCCCTTCCTTCCTTCCCTTCCTTCTTCCCTTCCTCCCTTCTTCTCCTCCTTCCTTCCCTTCTTCCTCTCCCTTCTTCTTCCCTTCTCTCCTTCCTTCCTTCCTTCCTTCCCTTCTCTTCTCTTTCCTTCTCTTCCTTCTCTCCCCTTCTCTTCCTTCCCTTCCTTCCCTTCCTTCTCTTCCTTCTTCCCTTCTCTCCCCTTCCTTCCTTCCTTCTCTTCTCCCTTCTTCCCTTCCTCCCCTTCCTTCCCTTCCCTTCTCTTCTTTCTCCCTTCTCTTCTCTTCCCTTCCCTTCTTCTTCCTCTTCCTTCCTTCCCTTCCCTTCCCTTCCTTTCCCTTCTCTTCCCTTCCCTCCCTTCTCCTTCCCTCTCCTTCCTTCCTTCTCTTCTTCTTCCCTTCCCTTCCTTCCTTCTCTCCCTTCCTTCTCTTCCTTCTCTTCTCTTCCTTCCTTCTCCCTTCCCTTCCTTCCTTCCTCTCTCCTTCCCTTC
The DNA here is from genome assembly GCF_034236695.1 of Oncorhynchus nerka. Classification (NCBI taxonomy): domain Eukaryota; kingdom Metazoa; phylum Chordata; class Actinopteri; order Salmoniformes; family Salmonidae; genus Oncorhynchus; species Oncorhynchus nerka. Next base: position 12,536,596 of record NC_088398.1, on the reverse strand, counting down.
CCTTCTCTTCCCTTCTCTTCCCTCTTCCTTCCTCTCTTCCCCCTTCCCTTCCTTCCCTTCTCCTTCTTCCCTCTTTCCCCTTCCCCCCTTCCTTCCTTCCCCTTCCCTTCCTTCTTCCTTCTTCCTTCCTTCTTTCCTTCCCTTCCTTCCTTCCCTTTCCTTCTTCCCTTCCTTCCCTTCCCTTCCTTCCCTTCCTTCCTTCCCTTCCCCTCTTCTTCTCCTCTTCTCTTCCTTCCCTTCCCTTCCCTTCTCTTCCTCTTCCTTCCTTTCTCTTCCTTCCCTTTCCCCTTCCTTCCCTTCTCTTCCTTCCCTTCTTCCCTTCCCTCCTTCCTCCCTTCCTTCTTCCCTTCCTTCCCTTCTCTTCTCTTCTCCCTTCCTTCTTCCTTCTTCCTTCCCTTCCTTCCTTCTCTTCCTTCCCTTCCCTTCCTTCCTCTCTTCTCTTCCTTCTCTTCCTTCCCTTCCTTCTCTTCCCTTCCCTCCTTCCTTCTTCCTTCTCTTCCCCTTCCCTTCTTCTCTTCCCTTCCTTCTCTTCTCCTTCTCTTCCTTCTTCTCTCTCTTCTCTTCCTTCCCCTTCCTTCCCTTCCCTTTCTCTTCCCTTCCCTTCTCTCTTCTTCTTCCCCTTCTCTTCTCTTCTCTTCTCTTCCCTTCTCTTCCTCTTCCCTTCCCTTCCTTCCCTTCTCTTCTCTTCCTTCCTCTCTTCCCTTCCTTCTTCCTTCCCTTCCCTTCTTCCCTTCTCTTCCCTTCCCTTCTCTTCTCTTCCTTCTTCCTTCCTTCTCTTCTCTTCTCTTCCTTCCCTTCCTTCCCCTTCCCTTCCTTCTTCTCTTCCTTCCCTTCCTCCTTCTCTCCCTTCCTTCTCTTCCCTTCCCTTCCCTTCTCTCCCTTCCCTTCCTTCCCTTCCTTCCCTTCCTTTCTCTTCCTCCCTTCCTTCTCTCTCTCCCTTCTTCCCTTCCTTCCCTTCTCTTCCCTCCTTCTCTTCCCTTCCTCTTCTCTTTCTCTTCTCTTCCCCTTCCTTCCTTCCTTCTTCCCTTCCCTTCTCTTCCTCTTCCCTTCTCCTTCCCTTCCTTCCCTTCCTTCTCTTCCTTCCTTCTTCTTCTCTTCTCTCCCTTCCTTCCCTTCTCTTCCCCCTTCCCTTCCTTCTCTTCTCTCTTTCCCTTCCTTCCCTTCCTTCCTTCCTTCCCTTCTTCTTCCCTTCTTCCTTCCCTTCTCTTCTCTTCCTTCCCTTCCTCCTCTCTTCCTCTTCCCTTCCTTCCTTCTCTTCTCTCTCTCCCTTCTCTTCTCTTCCTTCCCTTCCTTCTCCTTCCCTTCCCTTCCTTCCCTTCTCTTCTCTTCCTTCTTCTTCTTTCCTTCTCTTCCCTTCCTTCCCTTCCCTTCTTCCTCCTTCCTTCTTCCTTCTCTCTCCTTCTCTCCTTCCTTCTCTTCCTTCTCTTCCCTTCTTCTCTTCTCCCTTCCCTTCCCTTCTCTTCTTCCTTCCCTTCCCTTCCTCTTCCTTCCTCCCCTTCTCTTCCCTTCCCTTCCTTCCTTCTCCTTCCCTTCCTCTTCCCTTCCTCTTCCCTTCCTCTTCCTTCCCTTCTTCTTCTCTTCTCTTCCTTCTCTTCCTTCCCTTCCCTTCTCTTCTCTTCCCTTCCCTTCTCTTCCTCTTCTCTTCCTTCCCTTTTCTCTTCCCTTCCCTTCCCTTCTTTCCTTCCCTTCCTTCTCCTTCCTCTTCCTTCTTCTTCCCTTCCCTTCTCTTCCTTCCTTCCCTTCCTTCCTTCCTCTTCCTTCCCTTCCTTCTCTTCCTTCCTTCTCTTCCTTCCCTTCCTTCTCTTCCCTTCCTTCCTTCTTCTTCCCTTCTCTTCCCTTCCCTTCCCTTCCTTCCCTTCCCTTCCCTTCTCTCCCTTCCCTTCTCTTCCTTCCCTTCCCTTCCCCTTCCTTCCCTTCCTTCCCTTCTCTTCCCCTTCCCTTCTCTTCTCTTCCCTTCTCTTCTCTTCTCTTCTCTTCTCTTCTCTTCTCTTCCTTCTCTTCCCTTCTTCCTTCCCTTCCCTTCCCTTCTCTTCCTTCCTTCCCTTCCCTTCTCTTCTCTTCCCTTCCCTTCTCTTCCTTCCCTTCCCTTCCTCTTCCCCTTCTCTTCCCTTCCTTCCCTTCCCTTCCCTTCCCTTCCTTCTCTTCCCTTCCTTCCCTTCTCTTCCTTCTCTTCCCTTCTTCCCTTCCCTTCCCTTCCCTTCCTTCTCTTCCCTTCTCCTTCCTCTTCCTTCCTTCTTCTTCTCTTCCCTTCCCTTCTCTTCCCTTCCCTTCTTCCTTCCTCCTTCTCTTCTCCTTCCCTTCTCTTCTCTTCCTTCTCTTCCTTCTTCCTTCTCTTCCTTCTCTTCCTTCCTTCTCTTCCCCTTCCTTCTCTCTCTTCTTCTCTTCCTCTTCCCTTCCCTCTTCCCTTCCTTCTTCTCTTCCTTCCCTTCTTCCTTCTTTCTCTTCCCTTCCTTCTTCCTTCTCCCTTCCCCTTCTTCTTCTTCTCTTCCTCCCCCTTCCCTTCCTCTCTTCTTCTCTTCCTTCTCTTCCCTCTTCTCTTCCTTCTCTCTCTTCCCTTCTCTCTTCTCTTCTCTTCTTCCTCTCCCTTCCTTCCCTTCCCTTCTCTTCCTCTCTCTTCTCTTCCTTCTCTTCCTTCTCTTCTCTTCTCTTCCTCTTCTCTTCTCTTCCTTCTCTTCTCTTCCCTTCTCTTCCCTTCCCTCTTCCCTCTCTCTTCTCTCTTTCTCTTCTCTTCTCTTCCTTCTCTCTTTCCCTTCTCTTCTCCCTTCTTCTCTTCTCTCCTCTTCTCTTCTCTTCCCTTCTCTTCTCTTCCTCTTCTCTTCTCTTCTCTTCTCTTCCTTCCTTCTCTCCTCTCTTCTCTTATTTCTTCTCTTCTCTTCCATTCTCTTCCCTTCTCTTCTCTTCCTTCTCTTCTCTCCTTCCTTCTCTTCTCTTCTCTTCCCTTCTTCTCTTCTCTTCCCTTCTCTTCTCTTCCATTCTCCTCTCTCTTCTCTTCTCCTCTTCTCTTCTTCTCTTCTTCTTCTTTCCCTTCTCTTCCCTCTTCCTTCTCCTTCTCTTCCCTTCTCTTCCCTTCTCTCTTCTCTTCCTTCTCTTCTCTTCCATCTCCTCTCTCCTTCTCTTCTCTCCTTCCTTCTCTTCTCTCCCTCTCTCTTCTCTTCCTTCTCTTCTCTTCTCTTCCCTTCTCCTTCTCTCTTCCCTTCTCTTCTCTTCTCTTCTCTCTTCTCTTCCCTCTTCTCTCTTTCCCTTCTCCTTCTCTTCCATTCTCTTCTCCTCTCTTCCTTCCCTTCTCTTCTCTTCTCTTCCTTCTCTTCTCTTCCCTTCTTCTTCCATTCTCTCTTCCACCTTCCCTTCCCTTCTCTTCTCTCCCCTTCTCTCCACTTCTCTTCCCTTCTCTTCCCTTCTCTTCCGTTCTCTTCTTCTCTTCCTTCTCCTTCTCCCTTCTCTTATCTTATTCCTCTCCCTTCCTCTTCTCTTCCGTTCTCTTCTCTCCTTCTCCTCTTCTCTTTCTTATCTTCTCTTCCCATTCTCCTTCCCTTCTCTCTCTTCTCCTTCTCTTCCCTTCTCTTCTCTTCCCTTCTCTTCTCTCTTCTCCCTTCTCTTCTCTTCTCTTCCCTTCTCTTATCTTCCTTCTCTTCTCTTCCTTCTTCCTTCTCTTCTCTCCTCTTCTTCTTCTCTCTCCCTTCTCTTCTCTTTCTCTTCTCTCCTTCTCTTCTCTCCCTTCTTCTCTTCTCTTCCTTCCTTCTCTTCTCTCCCTTCTCTTCTCTTCTCTTCTCCATTCTCCTTCTCTTCTCTCCCCTTCTCTCCACTTCTCTTCCCTTCTCTTCCGTTCCCTTCTCTTCTCTCCTCTCCACTTCTCTTATCTTATCCTCTCTTCCATTCTCCTCCGTTCTCTTCTCTCCTTCTCTTCTCTTCCCTTCTCTCCACTTCTCTTCCCTTCTCTTCTCTTCCGTTCCCTTCTCTTCTCTCCTCTCCACTTCTCTTATCTTATCCTCTCTTCCATTCTCCTCCGTTCTCTTCTCTCCTTCTCTTCTCTCCCCTTCTCTTCCCTTCTCTCCACTTCTCTTCCCTTCTCTTCTCTTCCGTTCACTTCTCTTCTCTCCACTTCTCTTATCTTATCCTCTCTTCCATTCTCCTCCGTTCTCTTCTCTCCTTCTCTTATCTTCTCCCCTGCTCTCCTTCTCCAGTCCTCTCTTCTCTGTTCTCATCTGCTGGACTGTCATATTTCATTAGCCAGCAGATTTTTCACATCTCTGCGTGTTTAGTGTTCATTGGCCTCTCGCTGTCCCAGTGTGAGTTGGATATGGTAAAGTGTAGTGTATATCAAAATAAGTGGCCCAACACAAAATATGAGGATTTAAGAAAATGGACGTATGGCTGACTAGTAAACAGACCCTGAAAGTATACCTGCTCAAAGTGATGTCAACCAAGTAACGGCTTCAGACAGCTCCGTTAGATTGGATTTCTTTGTCTTCATCTGATGTTTTTGGATGAAGGGGAGAGAAACTTACTACAAACCATCTATATTTCCTTTCACTCAGATGTTCTCTTAGAGACCCTCTAGAAAATGATGGACCACAGTCAATCATCACATGCTGTCAGAGAATTGCATTGTGCTCTAACCCCTGGTCTACACCCCACACTCTTAGTCCTTTAGGTTCTTTGTCATGTGGCTTCTGCATTAGCCAATGACGATTTGAGTCAGTGTTTGGAACTTAAAATGGAGGGGTGGGGCCGTCTGACAGCACGGCGATGTCGTTCCATTTTCCTCTTTTAGATCATCCAGCACATAACACAATGTGACAGGCAAAGCCGACTCCGGAAATCAAAGCCTTCCTTTAGCTTCCACATTCTCCGAATGGGAACTATTTGAGTGGCTTAGAAAAACTTCAAAGCCGTGGAGAGAGGGGGGCTTTTTAATTTCAGATAAGGCCCTGGAGCTGAATGTGAACTGCTGGAAATGTAAAAGTTCACATCTTAATCGACGTGACCAGGCTGAATTGAGAAGTGAAGAACTCATCTCCAGAGTCCCTGTTTTTTTTATTTTCTTCGGAATAGTCGAAAGATGATGCAAAACCCTCTGCGGGATGAAAAGAGAAAGAGAGAGTGAGACAGACAGAGAGGGAGAGAGAGAGATGAGGTGGCCAACAAGGTAAGGTGGAAACTGAGCTGCACTACTTAACCTCCTGCCAAATATATTACCATATTAGAGACACATATTTCCCTCAGATTACACAGACCCACAAAGAATTTGAAAAACAAATCCAATTTTGATAAACTCCCATGTCTATTAGGTGAAATACCACAATATGCAATCACAGCAGCAAGATTTGTGACCTGTTGACACAAGAAAAGGGCAAACAGTGAAGAACAAGCACCAGTGTAAATATAACTTATATTTGTGTTTATTTATTTTCTCTTTTGTGTTTTAACTATTTGCACATCATTACAACCCTGTATATATATACATAATATGACATTTGAAATGTCTCTATAGTTTTGAAACTTTTGTCAGTGTAACGTTTACTGTTCATTTTTTATTGTTTATTTCACTTTAGTTTTGTATCTAGTTCACTTGCTTTGGTAATGTAAACATATGTTTCCATGCCAATAAAGCCCCTTGAATTTAAATTGAATTGAGAGGAAGACTGTGAGAGAGCGAGAGAGGGAGAGAGAGAGAGAGAGAGAGGGAGCGAGAGAGGTAGACCGAGAGAGAGAGGGAGACTGTGAGAGAGAGGGAGACTGCAAAAGAGAGGGAGAGAGAGAGAGAGAGAGAGAGAAATAGAGAGAAATAGAGAGAGAATCAGTTATAGAGCCCATTGTCCTATATGGTTGTGAGAAACTGGAGAAGAGTCCCATAAGCAAGCTGGTCCTGGGGCTCTGTCCACAAACACAAACAGACCCCACAGAGCCCCAGGACAGCAACACAATTAGACCCAACTAAATCATGAGAAAACAAAGAGATTAATACTTGACATATAGGAAAGAAAAAAAAACAGAGCAAACTAGAATGCTATTTGGCACTAAACAGAGAGTACATAGTGGCAGAATACCTGACCACCGTGACTGACCCAAACTTAAAGGAATGTTTTGACTATGTACAGACTCAGGGGGCATAGCCATGCAATTGAGAAAGGCCGCTGTAGGCAGACCTGGTTGTCAAGAGAAGACAGGCTATGTGCACACTGCACACAAAATGAGGTGGAAACTGAGCTGCACTTCCTAACTTCCTGCCAAATGTATGACCATATTAGAGACAAACATTTCCCTCAGATTACACAGATACACAAAGAATTTGAAAGCAAACTCAATTTTGATAAACTCCCATACCGATTGAGTGAAATACTAGTGTGCCATCAAAGCAGCAATATTTGTGACCTGTTGCCACAAGAAAAGGGCAACCAGTGAAGAACAAACACCATTGTTAATACAACCTATATTTATGTCTATTTATTTTCTGCAGAGGGAGGCTGCGAGAAGCAGGGTGGTCTGTCTGCCTAGGTACACTTACTGTAGCCAGACATCACAGGCTTTGGTTAGCAGCACAAACACCATTTGTTTAGTTGAGCTGCGGTTGTATCATCCGTTCTATTGGTTTGTCTGTGATGGTGCTGTCGTTATCAGGCCCAGATATTCTCTCCTCAAGCCAGCTGCTAAGTCGACCTTCTAAAAGAAGCAATGAAGTCACTGCACTTCATGTGTTACACTATTTCCTTTCATGACTTGCCTAGTTAAATAAAGGTCAAATTTTAAAAATAAAAAAAAATAGGATTGTGTGTGTGGTGTGGTGTGGTGTGGTGGTGTGACGTGGTGTGTGTGTGGTGTGGTGTGACGTGGTGTGTGTGGTGTGGTGTGACGTGGTGTGTGTGGTGTGGTGTGACGTGGTGTGTGTGGTGTGGTGTGACATGGTGTGTGTGGTGTGACGTGGTGTGTGTGGTGTGTTGTGTGTGTGTGTGTGTGGTGTGGTGTGACGTGGTGTGTGTGTGTGTGTGTGTGTGTGTGTGTGTGTGTGTGGTGTGACGTGGTGTGTGTGTGTGGTGTGGTGTGACGTGGTGTGTGTGACGTGGTGTGTGTGGTGTGGTGTGACGTGGTGTGTGTGTGTGTGTGTGTGGTGGGTGTGTGTGACGTGGTGTGTGTGGTGTGGTGTGACGTGGTGTGTGTGTGTGTGTGTGTGTGTGTGTGTGTGTGTGTGTGTGTGTGTGTGTGTGTGTATGTGTGTGTGTGTGTGTGTGTATGTGTGTGTGTGTGTGTGTGTGTGTGTGTGTGTGTGTGTGGTGTGTGTGTGGTGTGGTGTGACGTGGTGTGTGTGTGTGTGTGTGTGGTGTGACATGGTGTGTGTGTGTGTGTGTGGTGTGTGTGTGTGGTGTGGTGGGACGTGGTGTGTGTGTGTGTGGTGTGGTGTGACGTGGTGTGTGTGTGTGTGTGGTGTGACGTGGTTTGTGTGTGTGTGTGGTGTGTGTGTGGTGTGGTGTGACGTGGTGTGTGTGTGTGGTGTGGTGTGACGTGTTGTGTGTGTTGTGACGTGGTGTGTGTGGTGTGGTGTGACGTGTTGTGTCTGTGTGTGTGACGTGGTGTGTGTGTGTGTGTGTGTGTGTGTGTGTGTGTGGTGTGTGGTGTGACGTGGTGTGTGTGTGTGTGTGGTGTGGTGTGGTGTGACGTGGTGTGTGTGTGTGGTGTGACGTGGTGTGTGTGGTGTGGTGTGACGTGGTGTGTGTGTGTGGTGTGGTGTGACGTGGTGTGTGTGACGTGGTGTGTGTGGTGTGGTGTGACGTGGTGTGTGTGTGTGGTGTGGTGTGACGTGGTGTGTGTGGTGTGGTGTGACATGGTGTGTGTGTGTGTGTGTGGTGTGTGGTTGTGTGTGTGTGTGTGTGTGTGTGTGTGTGTGGTGTGTGGTGTGACATGGTGTGTGTGTGGTGTGTGGTGTGACATGGTGTGTGTGTGTGTGTGGTGCGGTGTGGTGTGACGTGATGTGTGTGTGTGTGTGTGTGGTGTGGTGTGACATGGTGTGTGTGTGTGTGTGTGTGGTGTGACGCGGTGTGTGTGTGTGGTGTGGTGTGGTGGGACGTAGTGTGTGTGTGTGTGTGTGTGTGGTGTGGTGTGGTGTGACGTGGTGTGTGTGTGTGGTGTGGTGTGACGTAGTGTGTGTGGTGTTATGTGATGTGACATGGTGTGTGTGGTGTGGTGTGACGTGGTGTGTGTGGTGTGGTGTGACGTGGTGTGTGTGTGTGGTGTGGTGTGACGTGGTGTGTGTGGTGTGACATGGTGTGTGTGGTGTGGTGTGACGTGGTGTGTGTGGTGTGGTGTGTGTGGTGTGGTGTGACGTGGTGTGTGTGTGTGGTGTGGTGTGACGTAGTGTGTGTGGTGTGATGTGATGTGACATGGTGTGTGTGGTGTGGTGTGACGTGGTGTGTGTGGTGTGACGTGGTGTGTGTGTGTGTGGTGTGGTGTGGTGTGACGTGGTGTGTGTGTGTGGTGGTGTGGTGTGACGTAGTGTGTGTGGTGTGATGTGATGTGACATGGTGTGTGTGGTGTGGTGTGACGTGGTGTGCGTGGTGTGTGTGGTGTGGTGTGACGTGGTGTGTGTGGTGTGTGTGTGTGTCACGTGGTGTGTGTGGTGTGGTGTGACGTGGTGTGTGTGGTGTGGTGTGACGTGGTGTGTGTGGTGTGGTGTGTGTGGTGTGGTGTGGTGTCACGTGGTGTGGTGTGGTGTGACGTGGTGTGTGTGGTGTGGTGTGTGGTGTGGTGTGGTGTCACGTGGTGTGTGTGGTGTGGTGTGACGTGGTATGTGTGTATTTATATGTTTTGTCTGCAACGTTTATCTTGATTAAGAAATGAAAGCAGAGTTGCTGTCACACACGATTAGACGATCAATGCATGAACTTGTTTGTTGATGTTGTGTTCCCAGTATGTTGTTAATTCCCTGTTTGTTTTCCAGACGTACAGTAGTTTAGGAACAAAGACCACCTCTAGTCTGACAGAGCATGATAAGACAGAAACACACATTGAGGAACTCTCTGAGGCGAGGATAACCACGCTCCCTATAGCCTCGCTACTCAGATGAGAAGTTTGACTGGGCACTTAGCAGAGTCCCTAAATAGCAGCAACGTTGTGTGCGTTTCTGCACTGAGGAGAGCAGAGAGATGAGAGGCAGAGGAGACTGAAAGACAACACATTGCTCAGTGTCTCCCTGAGAGAGCAGAGGCTATAGGAACAGCGACGTTGGGGTGTTGGGGGATTAGGCAACAACAGCATTATTGGCTGCTTCTCTCACTGTATGCAGACTCCAGTGGATGCAGACTAGATAACACCTGCTGTGTTTATTGCAAAGGCCTAAATTATGGTCCACATACTGAGTTATGGTCCACATACTGAGTTATGGTCCACATACTGAGTTATGGTCCACATACTGAGTTATGGTCCACATACTGAGTTATGGTCCACATACTGAGTTATGGTCCACATACTGAATTATGGTCCACATACTGAGTTATGGTCCACATACTGAATTATGGTCCACATACTGAATTATGGTCCACATACTGAGTTATGGTCCACATACTGAGTTATGGTCCACATACTGAATTATGGTCCACATACTGAGTTATGGTCCACATACTGAGTTATGGTCCACATACTGAGTTATGGGCCACATACTGAGCTATGGTCCACATACTGAATTATGGTCCACATACTGAATTATGGTCCACATACTGAATTATGGTCCACATACTGAATTATGGTCCACATACTGAGCTATGGTCCACATGCTGAATTATGGTCCACATACTGAATTATGGTCCACATACTGAATTATGGTCCACATACTGAGCTATGGTCCACATACTGAGTTATGGTCCACATTCTGAGTTATGGTCCACATACTGAGTTATGGTCCACATACTGAATTATGGTCCACATACTGAGTTATGGTCCACATACTGAGTTATGGTCCACATACTGAGTTATGGGCCACATACTGAGCTATGGTCCACATACTGAATTATGGTCCACAATACTGAATTATGGTCCACATAGTGAATTATGGTCCACATACTGAGTTATGGTCCACATACTGAATTATGGTCCACATAGTGAATTATGGTCCACATAGTGAATTATGGTCCACATACTGAGCTATGGTCCACATACTGAGCTATGGTCCACATACTGAATTATGGTCTACATAGTGAATTATGGTCCACATTGTGAATTATGGTCCACATTGTGAATTATGGTCCACATATTGAGCTATAGTCCACATATTGAGATATAGTCCACATATTGAGATATAGTCCTCATACTGTATGATTGACAAGTCTGCCCTGTCCTCTTTAGACCTGCTGGCATAGTTAATAGTGAACCCAAAGCAGACAGACATTAACACTTTATTTACAACTAACTGTGAATAAGCTACTCAACTATCAACTAACCGTAACAAGTTGTTGCATATCAACAAAGTTGCTGTTGATGGTTTGATGATCGTTTCAACATCTATAGACTATCAATAGGGGACTGTGGGATCTATGACAGTCAGGTGATGAACAAATGTGTCTACAATAAGTGAGTACATAACAACAATCTGTAGCCAACAGTATGAAACCAAGTCTTGGAAATTACATGAATTTACTTAGAAATGAATGTTGTGCATGCGGTCACAGCAAACAGTAAATTCAAGAGGAAGAAGAAGGATCACCAAAAAAGAAAGAAGGAAACAACAATAAATCTATTTGTAAGGTTGGGCTCAGTAAGATAAATAATTATATTGGACTGTTTGATTATGGGTTAAGGAGCTAGCTAATTCCCCTTGGCAGGCAAACAGGCCTTTGCTCTCTCTGCAGACTAATGATGTGGGCATTGGGCCACACAGCAGAGCTCCATTAGGCTTAGTGTTATTTACACTGACTGATCTCTCTCTCTCTCTCTCTCTCTCTCTCTCTCTCTCTCTCTCTCTCTCTCTCTCTCTCTCTCTCTCTCTCTCTCTCTCTCTCTCTCTCTCTCTCTCTCTCTCTCTCTCTCTCTCTCTCTCTCTCTCTCTCTCTCTCTCTCTCCTGAATACAGAGGAAAGTATGATTTATTGAGTTGTGTTTGATCAAGTCTGTCTGGACAACTCAATCACGGACAGTGTCTGTCTGGCACAAGAGATATCACTGAGCAACATTACCCCTGAATACCCCTGAGTACAGTCCTCTTCATAACAGTCTGCTTAACACTACTAAAGAATGGGCAAATGCTCATGGTGACCAAGCAGATTAAATAATAGAATAGAATCTAGGAAAACATGTAATAATGCTCTCATACCTCATTGACCAGAATATAAATAGGTTAAGGATAGTGAAGTCATCTGATAAACTAAGATTGATCGGTGGCTGAGGTTTATCGGTTGCTGATTTTCTAAGATTACTTGGGAAGATAGAATGTGTAGCTAGCTATGCCTACTGTCTGTCAAACAGTACTATAAGCAGAGAATAGAAGACTGAACCCTAAACTACCACAAAGGGACTACTGAGGAACCCACCCAGCCTGAAACATTAGCGAGGCAACATCGACCCGAACATCCCCAGTCTCTGACCTGCGACCAGGGGGGGCACTACATTGATTTTACATTGACTGCCCTCCCCAGTCTCCAGGCTCTGTTCTTTGGTGTAGCCACATCGACCCAGAGTGAATAGGCCCTGGGTCCCAGGATCCACAGGTGGTGGCATTGACCCATTGGGTCTGGTGGGATCGACCGCTCAGGGTGGATGTTCCTCTCTCTTACAGATCCCATCGATATGTCTCTAGGTTCTGAGCCCTCTCCTGTACTCACTGTTCACCCACGACTGCGTGGCCACGCACGCCTCCAACTCAATCATCACGTTTGCGGACGACACAACAGTGGTAGCCTTGATTACCAACAACGACGAGACGGCCTACAGGGAGGAGGTGAGGGCCCTCGGAGTGTGGTGTCAGGAAAATAACCTCACACTCAACGTCAACAAAACTAAGGAGATGATTGGGGACTTCAGGAAACAGCAGAGGGAACACCCCCCTATCCACATCGATGGGACAGTAGTGGAGAGGGTAGTAAGTTTTAAGTTTCTCGGCGTACACATCACAGACAAACTGAATTGGTCCACCCACGCAGACAGCATCGTGAAGAAGGCGCAGCAGCGCCTCTTCAACCTCAGGAGGCTGAAGAAATTCGGCTTGTCACCAAAAGCATTCACAAACTTCTACAGATGCACAGTCGAGAGCATCCTGTCGGGCTGTATCACCGCCTGGTACGGCAACTGTTCCGCCCAAAACCGTAAGGCTCTCCAGAGGGTAGTGAGGTCTGCACAACGCATCACCGGGGGCAAACTAACTGCCCTCCAGGACACCGACACCACCCGATGTCACAGGAAGGCCATAAAGATCATCAAGGACAACAACCACCCGAGCCACTGCCTGTTGACCCTGCTATTATCCAGAAGGCTAGGTCAGTACAGGTGCATCAAAGCTGGGACCGAGAGACTGAAAAACAGCTTCTATCTCAAGGCCATCAGACTGTTAAACAGCCACCACTAACATTGAGTGGCTGCTGCCAACACACTGACTCAACTCCAGCCACTTTAATAATGGGAATTGATGGGAATTGATGTAAAATATATCACTAGCCACTTTAAACAATGCTACTTAATATAATGTTTACATACCCTACATTATTCATCTCATATGTATACGTATATACTGTACTCTATATCATCTACTGCATCTTTATGTAATACATGTATCACTAGCCACTTTAAACTATGCCACTTTGTTTACATACTCATCTCATATGTATATACTGTACTCGATACCATCTACTGCATCTTGCCTATGCCGCTCTGTACCATCACTCATTCATATATCTTTATGTACATATTCTTTATCCCTTTACACTTGTGTGTATAAGGTAGTAGTTTTGGAATTGTTAGTTAGATTACTCGTTGGTTATTACTGCATTGTCGGAACTAGAAGCACAAGCATTTCGCTACACTCGCATTAACATCTGCTAACCATGTGTATGTGACAAATACATTTGATTTGATTTGATTGATTTGTACTAACTGACTGGGTAGGGGACAATAGAATTCATTTTCTCCTTCTTTTTTCTGCATCCTTCTATTCTTCTCTTTAGACTGTAGATAAGAGAATAAAGAAGTGCCCTGAAAACACTTCTGATCTTATTGATTATTTTCTCTGTGTACCATGGATATGATATTTTTATTTCTGTTATTATCTTGTCTTGTCTTTGAGATAGATTGTACAAGTGCATTGCAGCATTTACGTCCACAAGCCACTGTATTGCATGATCATGATTTCTTAGCCAATCAAATACTGACTCTATCATAAAATGCTCTATTTGTCTGGCATCTTGGATATTTGTTTTGTTTTCTACATAGTTGTATCAGAAATGTACAGTAATTCATGGGTATTGAGTTGGGTCTTATTCTTGTACTGTTTTGCCTTCCTCAAGGCATGCTGCTGGGGCTTGTTTGTCAGTGTCAAAGTGTAGCAAAACAACCCTGTAGTAATCATAAATCTGTGGTCCACGGCACTCGTCCGAAAACAGCACAGTGAACTCCATGCCTCCGCTTTCAAACGCCTGTTTTTTAACACTTCAGAGAGGGCTGACTGGCTGGCTCCAGGCAATGGGGTGCCAGGAACACACTCAAAACACACAGACAAACACACACAAAAAACACACACAAGCAGTGAAATAATGGAATAGTCAGGGGAAATGGGCAACTTTACAAACAGGAGTACTTGCTACAGAAGTGGATAGGGAAATGTCATGCTTCTAGAATGTAGCTGTATTCAAATGGCCTGGAGTGACAGATGGAAACACACATCTCTGACGACGGATGGTTCTGTGGGTTCCAGAACACAAACACCATATACAGTCTACCTACTTCAGAAGGACATCATTTTCTATTTGCTTTCTATAACATTATTATAGACTGCCCTGGGAGAATACATGTGCTTCATCCAATTCATGAATTTAACCTTCATTTAACTAGGCAAGTAAGTTAAGAACAAATTCCTATTTACAGTGACGGCCTACAGGGGAACAGTGGGTTAACTGCCTTGTTCAGGGGCAGAACGACAGATTTTTACCTTGTCAGCTCAGGGATTTGATCCAGCAGCCTTTCGGTTACTGGCCCAATGATCTAACCACTAGAATACCTGCCGCACTGACACATACGGTTGGGAGTGTACACTTCATTACCAAAAAGTATGTGGACACATGCTCGTCAAACATCTCATTCTAAAATCATGGGCATTAATATGGAGTTGGTCCCCCCCTTTGCTGTTGCAACAGCCTCCAATCTTATGGGAAGGCTTTCCACTAGATGTTGGAACATTGCTGCGGGGACTTGTTTCCATTCAGCTTTAGTGAGGCCGGGCACTGATGTTGGGCGATTAGGCCTGGCTCGCAGTCGGCGTTCCAATTCATCCCAAAGGTGTTCAATGGAGTTGAGGTCAGGGCTCTGTGCAGGCCAGTCAAGTTCTTCTACACCGATCTCTACAAACCATTTATGTATGGACCTTGCTTTGTACATGTGGACATCATCATGCTGAAACAGGAAAGGGCCTTCCCCAAACTGTTGCCACAAAGTTGGAAGTGCAGAATTGTCTAGAAGTGAATGTACAGTCGTGGCCAAATGTTTTGAGAATGACACAAATGTGAATTTTCATAAAGTCTGCTGCCTCAGTTTGTATGATGGCAAATAGCATATACTCCAGAATGTTATGAAGAGTGATCAGATGAATTGCAATTAATTGCCAAGTCCCTCTTTGCCATGCAAATTAACTAAATCCCAAACAAACATTTCCACTGCATTTCAGCCCTGCCACAAAAGGACCAGCTGACATCATGTCAGTGATTCTCTTGTTAAGTGTTGACGAGGACAAGGCTGGAGATCACTCTGTCATGCTGATTGAGTTCGAATAACAGACTGGAAGCTTCAAAAGGAGGGTGGTGCTTGGAATCATTCTTCCTCCTCTGTCAACCAAGATTACCTGCAAGGAAACACGTGCCGTTATCATTGCTTTACACAAAAAGGGCTTCACAGACAAGGACATTGCTGCCAGTAAGATTGCACCTAAATCAACCATTTATCGGATCATCAAGAACTTCAAGGAGAGCGATTCAGTTGTTGTGAACAAGGCTTCAGGGCTCCCAAGAAAGTCCAGCAAGCGCCAGGACCGTCTCCTAAAGTTGTTTCAGCTGCGGGATTGGAGGGCACCACCAGTACAGAGCTTGATGCACTCACAGCAGGCAGGTGTGAGTGCATCTGCACGCACAGTGAGGTGAAGACTTTTGGAGGATGGCTTGGCGTCAAGAAGGGCAGCAAAGAAGCCACTTCTCTCCCGGAAAAACATCAGGGACAGACTGATATTCTGCAAAAGGTACAGGGATTGAACTGCTGAGGACTGGGGTAAAGTCATTTTCTCTGATGAATCCCCTTTCCGATTGTTTGCGGCATCCGGAAAAAAGCTTGTCCGGAGAAGACAAGGTGAGAGCTACCATCAGTCCTGTGTCATGCCAACAGTAAAGCATCCTGAGACCATTCATGTGTGGGGTTGCTTCTCAGTCAAGGGAGTGGGCTCACTCACAATTTTGCCTAAGAACACAGCCATGAATAAAGAATGGTACCAACACATCCTCTGAGAGCAACTTCTCCCAACCATCCAGGAACAGTTTAGTGACGAACAATGCCTTTTCCAGCATGATGGAGCACCTTGCCATAAGGAAAAGGTGATAACTAAGTGGCTGGGGTAAAAAAACATTGATATTTTGGGTCCATGACCAGGAAACCCCCCAGACCTTAATCCCATTGAGAACTTGTGGTCAATCCTCAAGAGGCGGGTGGACAAACAAAACACCACAAATTCTGACAAACTCCAAGCATTGATTATGCAAGAATGGGCTGCCATCAGTCAGGATGTGGTCCAGAAGTTAATTGACAGCATGCCAGGGCGGATTGCAGAGGTCTTGAAAAAGAAGGGTCAACACTGCAAATATTGACTCTTTGCATCAACTTCATGTAATTGTCAATTGTCAAATAATTGTATTTGACACTTATTAAATGCTTGTAATTATACTTCAGTATCCATAGTAACATCTGACAAAAACATCTAAAAGACACTGAGGCAGCAGACAAACATTTATATTTGTGAAAATTAATATTTGTGTCATTCTCAAAACATTTGGCCACGAATGTATACTGTAGCGTTAAGATTTCCCTTCACTGGAACTAAGGAGCCAGAACGATGAAAAACAGCCCCAGACCATTATTCCTTCTCCACCAAACTTTACAGTGATACTATGCATTAGGGCAGGTAGCATTCTCATGGCATCCTCCAAACCCAGCCACGTTCGTTCGTTTTTACATGCTACCCGCTTTAGCACTCTGCAGTCATGTTCTGTGATGTTGTATTGCCTACCACTTTGCAGCTGAGCCGTTGTTTTTCCTAAACATTTCCACTTCACAAAAACAGCACTCACAGTTGATCGGAGCAACTCTAGCAAGGCAGAAATTTGACAAACTTACTATGACAGTGCCATGTTGAAAGTCCCTGAGCTCTTCAGTAAGGCCATTCTACTGGCAATGTTTGTCTATGGAGATTGAATGGCTGTGTGCTCGATTTTATACACCTGTCAGCAATGGGTGTGGCTGAAATAGCTAAATCCACAAATTTGAAAGGGTGTCCACATACTCCTGTATATATAGTGTATACTTGTTTGCTGAATGTAGACTATAAACAATATCCATTTGCACAACATGGAGTGGATATGGAGAATAGGAATATAATAGTGGCCTTACAGCATTATAGTCCTTGGCCACACACACTTTAATGTCAGTTTCCCAAATGTATTAAAGTGGAAAAGGACATTAGTGTTAAGCTCACAACATCACTCAAGCCATGCGCACACACACACACACACACACACACACACACACACACACACCATCACTGTTCAAATTACGTCGTTCTTCTCACCCATTGAGTAATCTCACACTGTGCTGACAAACTCCCACTGGTGCTGCCCTCTATCATACACAACACACACACACAGACAGACAGACACATGGAAAGACACACGGAAAGTCAGGCTCCCGCTGGCTTTCGTTAAGGTGATGATGGTTCACCTTCAGCTGTGTGGTGAAATTTTATCACTGCGTTAGTCAACTGCTCCCTCTCCTCCTTTCTTCTCTTCTCTCTGCCGTCCTCCCTCCATCTCCCTCCCCTCTCTGCCTTCCGTCCACCCTCCCTCCCTTCTCTCCCTTCCCTCCATCTCCCTTCCATTCCACCCTCCCTTCCATTCCACCCTCTCCTCCTTTCTTCTCTTCTCTCTGCCGTCCTCCCTCTATCTCCCTCCCCTCTCTCCCTTCCGTCCCTCCCTTCCATTCCACCCTCTCCTCCTTTCTTCTCTTCTCTCTGCCGTCACCCACCCTTCACCCCTTCTTCTCTGAGGCCTGTATCATTTCTCTCCTCAACAGCTGAATCCTTCCCTCCGCTCTGTGTCTCTGGGTGTGGGGATAAGCTGTCTGTCTGTCTCCTTTTTATTTTTCCTCTTTTTCAGAGGTTGTTTTTGGTTTTGAAATGCCGTAACTCACAGAAGTTTGCTTTGAAGTATGGGATGGCAGCCACTCCAAAAGGTGACGGACAAATGAATTGATTAAACTATACCCCCCCCACACACTGGCTGTACCAGTCATTTACCACATTCACCACAGTGCTGCCTGTTCTTAGTAAACGGATAGAGAAATTTGTGTTTGGACAAATTGAATGCAATTTGTCAAAGGACAAGTTAACTACTGACTTTCAGTATGCGTAGGGAAGGGTACTTAACTTGTACTACACTGACTCAGATGGCTGATGATTGGCTAAAATAAATGGATAGCAAGATGATAGTTGAAGCTGTATTGTTGGATTTCAGTGCAGCCTTTGATGTTATTAAACATACATTGTTATTATAGAAACTCACTCGTTATGGCTTTACATCACCTGCCATCACATGGTTGGAGAGTTACCTATCCAAAATAACACAGAGTGTTCTTTGATAGAAGCGTCAATAACATGTCCCATGTAGCTCATTTGGTAGAGCATGGAGGTTACACCGCCATAGCTGTGGGTTAGATTCCCAAGGGGGGAGAGTATGAAAAAAGTTTGGACTCAATCATTCTGGATAAGAGTGTCTCTGAAATGTCTAAAATGTAACATCAGATACAGTATGTACAGAAGGGTATCCCTAAGGGCTGTTACTCTTTTCTATTTTTACAAATGATTTGCCACTTGTCTTACAAGCAACTACAGCCAGTATCACTGTATGCTTAGCAAGGATTGCACAGCTCACTGACACTTCAGCAACTTACAGCCAGTGAGCTCACTGAGACTCTTAGCAAGGAGTTACAGTCTGTGTCAGAATGGCTCTAACAATAAACTAAAACTAAAAGCATTGTATTTGGTTCAAAAAATTCTCTTAAACTTGATTTTAAAATAGATGAAACTGATATTTTATGTCAGTGGCCTACATAATGTCAAAGTTGAATTACGTTTTCAAATGTTTGACAAATTCATACAAATTGAAAAGGTGAAAACCCTTTGTCACGACAAGCCTAAATAAGTTCAGGAGTAAAAATTGGCTTCACAAGTCACAAATAAGTTGCATGGACTCTATTTATTGTGTGCAAATATAGAGTTTCAAATGATTTTATTATGACTACCTCATCTCTATACCCCACACACAATTATCTGTAAGGTCCCTCAGTCGAGCAGTGAATTTCAAACACAGATTCAACCACAAAGACCAGGGAGGTTTTCCAATGCCCAATAAAGGAGGGCACCTATTGGTAGATGGGTGAAAAAAAGCATATAAGTTAATAATTACACTTTGGATGGTGTATCAATACACCAAGTCACTACAAAGACACAGACGTCCTTCCTAACTCAGATGCAGGAGAGGAAGGACACTGCTCAGGGATTTCACCATTAGGCCAATGGTGACTTTAAAACAGTTAAAGAGTTTAATGGTTGTGATAGGAGAAAACGGAGGATGGATCACCAACAATGTAGTTACTTCACAATACTAACCTAAATGACAGAGTGAAAAGAAGGAAGCCTGTAAAGAATAAAAAATATTCCAAAACATGCATCCTGTTTGCAATAAAGTACTAAAGTAATGCTGCAAAAAATGGTGTAAAACAATTAACTTTTTGTCCTGAATACAAAGTGTTATGTTTAGGGCAAATCCACTCTCCATAATTTCAAGCAAAGTGGTGGCTACATTATGTTATGGGTATGCTTGTCATCATTAATGACTGTGGCGTTTTTCAGGATAAAATAAACAGAACGTAGCCCTGCATAGGCAAAATCCTAGTGGAAAAACTGATTCATTCTACTTTCCACCAGACATATTTCAGATTTCACCCTTTGAAAATAATAATGGGCAAATGTTGCACAATCCAGTTGTGGAAAGTTCTTAGAGACTTACCCAGAATGACTCACAGCTGTACAGTAATAGCTGCCAAA
This sequence comes from Oncorhynchus nerka, assembly GCF_034236695.1. Taxonomy (NCBI): domain Eukaryota; kingdom Metazoa; phylum Chordata; class Actinopteri; order Salmoniformes; family Salmonidae; genus Oncorhynchus; species Oncorhynchus nerka. The sequence goes on along the minus strand of NC_088398.1, from coordinate 12,517,057 downwards.
GTTGCTTCTACAAGTATTGACTCAGGGGTGTGAATACTTATGTAAATAAGATATATCTGTCAGTTTCTATACATTTGAAAACATTTCTAACAGCATGTTTTCACTTTGTCATAATGGTGTGTTAATACTTTCTGAAGGCACTGTATGTCTGTTTTAAAAATATGTTCTGGGTTTTGGACACAAAGATAAACTTTACTACTTGTCCAATCTTGACTACTGTCCGGTGATATGGTCAGGTTCAGCAAAGAAAGTCCTAGCAAAGCTGCAGCTGAGTCAAAACAAAGCAGCACGCCTTGTCCTTAACTGCACACATGGAACTAACTTCAACAACATGTATGATAGTCTTCCATTTTTTATTTTTTTTTATTTTTATTTCACCACCTATTTAACCAGGTAGGCTAGTTGAGAACAAGTTCTCATTTACAACTGCGACCTGGTCAAGATAAAGCATAGCAGTGTGAACAGACAACAACACAGAGTTATACATGGAGTAAACAATAAACAAGTCAATAACACAGTAGAAAAAAGAAAAAAAAGAGTCTATATACATTGTGTGCAAAAGGCATGAGGAGGTAGGCGAATAATTACAATTTTGCAGATTAACACTGGAGTGATAAATGATCAGATGGTCATGTGCAGGTAGAGATACTGGTGTGCAAAAGAGCAGAAAAGTAAATCAATAAAAACAGTATGGCGATGAGGTAGGTAAATTGGGTGGGCTATTTACCGGGAGTCCCATAGGGCGGTGCACAATTGGCCCAGCATCATCTGGGTTAGGGAAGGGTTTGGCCATGGGGCCTTTACTTGGCTCATTACGCTCTAGTGACTCCTTGTGGCAGGCCGGTTGCCTGCAAGCTGACCTTTGTCGTCAGTTGGACAGTGTTTCCTCCAACACATTGGTGCAGCTGGCTTCCGGGTTAAGCGAGTGGGTGTTTAGAAGCGCGGCTAGGCGGGGCATGCCTCTCCCGAGCCCCTTTGGGGAGTAGCAGCGATGAGATAAGATCGCAATTGGATATCATGAAAAAGGGGGTAAAATAAAAAAATCTAAAACATAAATAGACTCCACCCAATGGAAAATGTGTAGAATTGCAGAATACTTGCTTTAAAATGGTACCATTTTCTCTACGCCCCATTGTAAAATGTGTAAAATCGCATCATTTTTTTCTCTCTCACTTTGCTGTCTCGAGTGGCCCGCTAAAATATTTTGCTCGCAAGGTGCTGGGGGGGGTATCGATGTGGGTACGCAGACCCACGAGACACTGTGGTCCCATGAGATTAGTTCGGATTTTTTTGTGGCCCCTATCCCAATCAAAGTTGTCCATACCTGCCCTAGATGGATGAAAATGCACACTGGAAGTGACAAAGTGCAGGCTGGCAGGTCAATTAGACACTGGTTGTGACTTCAGATCAATCATTTGCATCAGAGCCAGTGTATTCAGCAATATACTTTAAATTTACTTCTCTCATCATTGTCAATCTCCTTCTGTCATTGCTCCAGATGACAATAGAGGAACCAGACTTGTAGTTGATCCACCATCTTATCTCTCCTGAAGAGTGGCGACCTGTCAATGACCTGTCCACTTATCAGTCTAATCACATCCCCTATCACAAACATACACAGTCACACACATGGGGAGGTGGCTGGTGCTGGTGCTGGTGGTTTCTTCATAAAGGAAACAGTATGTGGTATTACCCAAATGTTTTAGTACATTTCATTACCGGGCCATTTACAGTTACAATCCTAGTCCAGAGATCCATATGTCCACCCCAGTTCAGCTCACTCCCCTCTCTCCTCTTCTCTCTCAGGTCTCAACACTGACGTGACGTGGTGCTGAATGTAAATCAACATGCTGGACGTCTTCCTCATCTTGTGTTCCCTCATAGTCACTTATGGACACACAACTGCATTTGCACACGTGCACAAACACACGTGCACAAACACACACAAACATACACACACAAACACAGACACACACACGCTCAAATAAATCAACATTGAGAAAGATAAAACACAGCTACCTGTGAAACCCTTAATAACTGCAGAGAAGAAAATTCAGCACAACAACGAGAGAGAGAGAGAGAGAAACATTCACCCTGATAAATCCGTACAGCACAAAACATGACTACCTCAAGTAAAGTAACTTTAAGAAAATGTATAATCCAGAAGGAGAACATTCAGAACAAAAACATTGACCTTGAGAAAGAGGTACAGGGACACTTTGATTAGCCAAACCTCATGCATAACTGTTACCTCTTAAAGGGTTGTACCCTTTATTTTCCATTTTCGCCTAAAATGACATACCCAAATCTAACTGCCTGTAGCTCAGAACCTAAAGCAAGGATATGCATATTCTTGATACCATTTGAAAGGAACCACTTTGACGTTTGTGGAAATGTGAAATTAATGTAGGAGAATATAACACATTAGATCTGGTAAAAGATAATATAATCAAAAAAGCATGCGTTTTATTTTTTTGAAATGTAATCTTTGAAATGCAAGAGAAAGGTAATATAATCCGATAGGAGTTTAGGCGCAATTTAGATTTTGGCCACCAGATGGTAGCAAAGTGTGTGTGTGAAAATTTCAGATTGATTCAGTGAAGCATTACATTACTACTATATTTTGTATCAAGTCTGCCAGGAGTTTTTCCAAATGAGCCGAATTGGCCAATTGATACATTTTCAAGTACATAACCACAGAGAACATATAACAATGCTATGGTAAAAGAGACAGCAGCAGAGGTTCAAACTGTAGAACCCAATTCTTACATTTGAATATAAAAACAGATTTTATGAAGTAAAACTATGTTAAATTTTATCTCTGGGACCCCTAGGATGACAAATCAGAGCAAGATTACTGAATGTAAGTACCTCATTTACCTTCAGAGGTGAATGTATCAAATCAGTTGCCATGATAAAAGCTTTTTGTTGTTGTGCGCTCTCCTCAAACATGGTATTTTTTCACTGTAATAGCTTCTGTAAATTGGACAGTGCAGATAGATTAACAACAATTTAAGCTTCCTGTCCATATAAGACATGTCTATGTCCTGGAAAGTTCGCTGTTACTTACAACATGACACGTTTGCAACAATCGTCCCGGTTTAGGGAAACTGACCCCGTAGAGGTTAATGATTTAACTACATGTTTTCATAGAGTTGTCCAAGATAATCTATTAGGGTGACATCATCAACAATACAACAGCAGGCCTCTAGACTAAAGGAACACTTGATCTGTTCTTTCCCACTGCTCCTCTCATCCATAATGCTGTTTGCTGTTGCTCTTGAGAGGAGAGGCTGACCTGTCATTATGTGATCATTGGTATGATTATTAAACAAGGAGATTGTTATGACGATGAAATGACAATCTGCAATGCACTCTGGGAATTACAGCTTTTTCCAACTGCTATCACACAACATCTTTTCAAACGATTTTTGAAACCTCTCACTCAAAGTGCAAAACTACACATCAAATATCCAAAACCATAAGCTATTTCTCAGCCTTTGACTCAGTTGTCAATTGCATAAAAAACTTTTTTCAAAACACTACACACAATTCTCTACCAAGAAATACAAAAATCTAACAGGAAGTAACTTGCTTTCCTTTTCCAAACACAACCAATTAAAATGCTACACTTATTCACTCCTCACATGTGCAAACACTAATAGCTTAACTGATCACTAACCAATCACTGCTTTACTATAGTATAGACCTATAAATAGGTCAAAGGTCAGATTACCTGTTTTGAACAATGGATGCCAACAATGGACAGAGAGCAAGAGGAGTAGTAGGGAGAGGAAGAAGAGACGAGGGCAAAGAAGAGAAGGAAGGAGAGCCATCTCTGATGAGATTAGGGCAACACTTGTTGATCATGTGATCAACCACGGTTTGACCATGAGAGAGGCTGGACTGAGAGTACAGCCCAACTTGAGTCAATTTACAGTGGCGTCCATAATTCGAACCTTCAGAAATGAGAACAGGTATGCAACTATCTAATAACTATTTTAGCATTACAGTAATGTACTGTAAAATATGTATGACTGCATAGTATTGCATAAACATTTGTAACTCTAAGCCATCCATTTACTGCACTGCATTGAATGAATGAGGTTGGTTATCATGCTGTACTACATTTTTTTGTACATTGTTTACAGTTCCTATGCTGAACACATACGGTGTTTGAATTCTGTACAGAGTGGAAAGGCAAAGACATCATGGAGGACGAGGACACTTGTTTACAGATGTACAAGAGACTGCAATTATAAATATGGTTTTGGTCAACAATGCAATTAGGATTTGAGAGATAAGAGAGCATATCTTGAAGAATGACACCATAATTAACAACATCAATGCTGTAAGCCTGTCGACCATACAACGCATCCTCCAACGGCACCGAGTGACGATGAAACAACTTTACAAGGTGCCATTTGAGAGAAACTCTGACAGAGTCAAGAATATGCGACATGACTTTGTAGAGGTATGTATGCAACACTACTTCCAGTACTTCAGACATACCATATTTACTCATCTGTATATCACTTTTGTCTGTTACAGAGAGTATTGGAGCTGGATGCCCATGTAATTCGCCATGAATTTATTTATGTGGATGAGGTTGGCTTCAACCTCACCAAAACCAGGTGCCGCGGAAGAAATGTAATAGGACAGAGGGCAATTACCAATGTCCCTGGACAGCGTGGGGGTAATATAACTATGTGTGCTGCCATCACTCAAAACGGGGTCCTCCATCACAATGCCTCACTGGGTCCGTACAACACCGGCTATATGCTCACTTTTCTGGATGCAATCTACACAATGCTTGTCCCTGATCCAGATCAGGAGCCTGCTAGATTTGTGGTTTTATGGGACAATGTTAGTTTTCACCGGGCTGTTCTGGTCCAAAACTGGTTTGCCACCCATCCACAATTTGTAGTTTTGTACCTACCCCCATATTCACCTTTTCTAAATCCCATAGAGGAATTCTTCTCAGCCTGGCACTGGAAAGTGTATGATCGCCAACCCTATGCCCGCATGCCGCTTCTCCAGGCAATGGAGGACGCATGTGGGGACATAGAGGTTGCCTCTGTCCAAGGTTGGATACGCCATGCTAGGAGATACTTCCCTCGATGTTTGGCAAGAGAAAACGTATCTTGTAATGTGGATGAAGTATTGTGGCCAGACCCAGGCCGGAGAAGAGATGAAGCATAGCTTAGCACTGGTGACTGCCCCCCCCTACCAATTCCTGGACTGACCCCCACACACACAATTGTGTTCTTTACTTTATTCTAAAGAATATACTTTTGGTTTACATATGTTTATGGTTTTGTTGTATGCTACTGTATACAACAGTAATGTTTGGCCTAATAAATATTTTCTGTTTCTACATTGCATTGGTGTTTACAGTGTACTTGTTACCCCTCTCAGCAGATTGCTTTCACTGTAGAACAGTGTATTGAAATGTAGATATAAGCCTATGAAAGACCAAAGAGCTTTAGATTTAGAACAACAGTGTTTACAAGGTATATCCAAAAATGTACTTTAATGAAAGCAGTGTTTGCCATTTGATGCAAATGCTTCATTTTGACATGTGTTTATGGCATTTTGAATACAGTGTTACATTTTGAAGGAGATGAGGCATTTTGCATTTTGTGTGTGCAGTTTTGGGAATTGTGTGGAGTTTGAAAAGTTGTGTGTAGAGTTTTGAAAAAAAGGAGACCGTTTTGAAAACGTGTGTAAGCAGTTGGAAAAAAACTAAAAGGGCAACTGCACTTAAAAAAGACAACACACACAGGGACATCTTTCACGCTGTTTAAAATGGCATATGTTGACCACTATCTGCTGCTACCAACCTTTGGAAGTCTTCCAAATCAAGATAAGCTTTTGATTATACAAATGTATTACCACAGGGCCCACCGGTCTAACTGCTTACCGGCTGTACACTGTACTGCATGATTGTAGTGGGTTTACTAATGTGTTAGTTCTAGTAGCTATGTTGACTATGACGTTACGTTAACTAATATGGTGACAACGCTTTAGACTGTGTAGCAGTTAGAGTTTATGTTATGAAGGTTTAGCTTGGATTCTTTTTTTAGCCTGGTCACAGACAGCTGATGCGCATTGAAGTCCACAAGCGAAGGGAAAGGAGAGGGGAGAGTGCGTATACGTGAGAAGAAATACAACCGGCTGTTTGTATACGGTTGCTATGAAAGTGAACTGTGTTTACGTGTGATCAGGGGTGTATTCATTCCACTGATTCTGTTGAAAAAAAAATCTAAAACGAAAGCAAATTAAATGAAACGGAGATAAACATAACTGAATTCGTCCAACAGAAACTCTCGCTTGCATCTGCTGGACTAATGATTACACCCTAGATGAACTAGATGCAGGCAAGAGTGTGCCCATTTCTCTCGACCTATGTTGTAAACTTTAATTCATAGGCTAGGTTGTAGCAACCTCATGATGTGTATAGGGAAAATGTTTCTTGTAAGTAGCCTAAAGCTATCGATTTTACATTGAGCTGGGTGAATGGAATATGAATGACAGTCATCCAATATGGTGTAAAAGAAATAGGCTCATTACAAAAAATGGTACTGAGCACACTTCCAACCTCACACAATGCCGCTGGTCATCTGGAAGCAACGGGGGAATGAGGGAGAAAGAACATGGGAGGGAATGACTTACTTGACTTAATCGTCTTGGTCTTATTGGGAGCATAGGGCGTCCACGGCTATCAACCTCACTTTTCTCTGTGGGAAGGAATGTGTGACTGTACAGCTTCAGAACTGAGTTGGGCTCATCTGAACACTTAAGGGCCACTATTAGATTCGTGTTAGGTTGAGGCGCTGGAGTGCTGGAGTTCGGTGCAATGACAAAGCTCTCTCTCAGTGTGGTGCTCTCTCTCTCAATATGGCCGCCCATGCATCTATTGAGTTGCTCAGCTGTGGAAGAAGTAGACAGTGAGGAAAAGCAAGTCCAATTAATTGCTTCTTATTCAGGCCATCGATTTCATAAAGTGGTTCGGCTGAAAAGGCCATTTGGGAAAGCAATCCTGACAGTTACTTTGGCTCACCATTTGAAGCAATTTAGGACTGTTTAACATGCATCAATGATAGGCTAAATATATGTTTCTATATGAATTAATTGTGTGTTGTGGGTAGATCAGTATCTGCTTCAATGTGTCGTTTTTGAGTGTGTGTGTGTGTGTGTGTAGAGTCAGAAGACTTCAACACTGTATCAGGCACGCAAATTCATCCTCACATCAAACCTCTTTCTAAATCTCCCTTTTTCAATTACTTTCACACTTCCCTCTCTCTCCCTCTCTCTCCTATTTCTCTCTCTCCTGTTCTCTTTTCCCTGTTTTAAGGAGCAGACCTGAAAGACAATTCCTAGAGTGATTAGAGGCTGTTTAGCAGTGAGAGCTCTGCAGCTGATCTCACTTCATCTCTCTGACACTACTCTGCTTTTATGGACACATCATTATTCTAGAGGTGTTCTCTGGAACCGACGAGTAGAAGGGGAACTGGAGCCCTGAGGTCAGGTATGATGTCTAATCACACTGACAAAGACACTGGGACTACTGCAGTGAGGAGCCGGGGAGGGCCACCTTAACCCAATGGGATAGGCAGCGGCTGTTTGAGAGCTCTCCCTCCCCTTCTCTCTATCTCTCTCTCATTTCCTGCTTCACCATTTATTTGCCGTGCCTCTGTGAAGTGTCTGCCTTTTCCTGCTCCTTAGCCTGACAGTCCAGGAGGGCTATCTGGTACCAGTGTGCACCTTGCCCATCTGTCTAGCAGGAGCACCTGTGCCAGTCTGTGTCAGGCTGGATGAAATCACATCAAACAGAAGCCAGAGAGTAGATCAGGCCAATAAGAGGTTTGTCTGCTGGGGGCCTGACTGGTTAACTGGGGTAGGAAACTGTAGTTAGGGCTGGGTAGTCAGATTGTCAGTCAGTCAGTCAATCAGTCACTCACTCGCTCACTAATTTGTAATATTCTACAGTTGTCTGGAAGTATTTTGTTTGTGCCCTATAACAAAGAATGAGAGGGTAGGAAAGCAGGAGGAAAGAACGAAGGATAGGACAGATAGGAGATGGACCAATACGAGAGGGGGTAAAAAGGAGATAAGAGAAAGTGTGGAGAGTAGTGAGATAGGAAAGAGGGAGAATGACGGGAGGAGGGAGAGAAGTGTGTTTGCTCTTGCTTGCAAAGCTGAGAGAGAGAGAGAGAGAGCGAGAGAGAGAGATATGCTTGCTTGCTTGGAGTCTGTCTGCAAAGCTATATGGTTGTGAGTTGCTTTTAATCAGCAGAGAAATTGCGGCTGAATTGAATAAAACGTTATCTGAGGGGCCGGGAGGTGGAATTTATGGAGCATTATATTCCTTCAATAAACAAGCGCTCTTTGAATTTATTATCACAATACTCATTCATCACTCTACTGCTCAGAACACTCCTTTCTCTTCTAGGGCTCTCTCTGAATGGCCTGGAACACTGCCCAGTTTGATTTGGTCCTGAAATGGTACAGAATGGTTACAGAAGTTTAAAGCGAGGAAAAGCACTGTTCATCATCCAGCCGCCACCTGTTCATTTGGTTTTCTTCCTGTACTACTTCTTTGTACCTTTGTAGTGGTGCAGTTTGTTCAGTTATTGTTCATACACAATGAAAGACATACACACACATGCACACCGATGAACATACAGTGCATTCAGAAAGTGTTCAGACCCCTTTACTTTTTTCACATTTTGTTGCGTTACAGACTTATTCAAAAAATTGATTAAATTGGGGGGTTTTCTCATCAATCTACACACAATACCCATAATGACGAAGCAAAAACAGGTTTTTAGAAAGGTTTGCAAATATATTTAAAATTTAAAAAATCTATATGACATTTACAGAAGTATTCAGACCCTTTACTCAGTACTTTCTTGAAGCATTTTTGGCAGTTATCACAGCCTCGAGTCTTCTTGGGTATGACACAACAACAATTGGCACACCTGGTAGGTAGCCTAGTGGTTAGAGTGTTAGGCCATTAACTGAAAGGTTGCTGGATCAAATCCCTGAGCTGACAAGATAAAAATCTGTCATTCTGCCCCTGAACAAGGTATTTAACCCACTCTTCCCTGGTAGACTGTCATTGTAAAATAATAATTTGTTCTTAAGATTTGCCTGGTTAAATGTAAAAAAAAAATTGGGGTGGGGGTTTCTCCCATTCTTCTCTGCAGATGCTCTCAAGCTCAGTCAGATTGGATGGGGAGTGTTGCTGCACAGCTATTTTTTCAGGTGTTTGATCAGGTTCAAGTCTGGGCTCTGGCTGGGCCACTCAAGGACTTTCAGAGACTTGTCCCAAAGTCACTCCTGCGTTGTCTTGGCTGTGTGCTTAGGGTCATTGTCCTGTTGGAATGTCAACCTTGCCCCAGTCTGAGGTCCTGAGCACTGTACTTTGCTCTGTTCATCTTTTACCTGATCCTGACTAGTCTCCCAGTCCCTGCCGCTGAAAAACATCCCCACAGCATGATGCCATGCTTCACTGTAGGGATGGTGCCAGACAGCGGTGGATTTTGTTGCCCCCAGCGGCATCTTGCTGGGGGCAACATGGGCAGCCGCCCGGGGCGGCATCTTGCTGGGGGCAACATGGGCAGCCGCCCGGGGCGGCATCTTGCTGGGGGCAACATAGGCAGCCGCCCGGGGCGGCATCTTGCTGGGGGCAACATAGGCATCTTGCTGGGGGCGGTGACATGTGCGTGATCGTTTTTTTATCGCTCATTTGCACATCACGTCAATGATATCATGTCACCGTGTGGGACTGTGGGTCAATTAGACAGGCTACTGCCTGGGAAGGTCTCACACTCAGAACTACGAGATGGGGAGGGGGGCAGGGGTCGTTTAACCTCAGGTCTCCCCACTGGAAGCCCGAGGTAGGGGGAGCAATAATTAAGTTGTATTTTTATTTGTATTTATATACTACAACTTGTTTCTATTTGTCTTTGTTACATATTTTTTATATTTGTGAGTCTTATTTTTGTAGATATTTTTATATTTGTATAGTTTTAAATGTAATGATTATTTATTTGTGTTGTTCCAAATGTCTGAATAAAAATTACAGTTAATGGGGGGGGTGAAGGGGGAGGGGGGACTGAAGGGGGGTTCACCCAGGGAGCCATACAAGCTAGAACCGCCGCTGGTGCCAGGTTTCCTCCAGACAAGAAGCTTGGCATTCAGACGAAAGAGTTCAATCTTGGTTTCATCAGACCAGAGAATCTTGTTTCTCATGGACTGAGAGTTCTTTAGGTGCCTTTTAGCAAACTCCAAGCGGACTGTCATGTGCCTTTTACTGAGGAGTGGCTTCTGTCTGGCCACTCTACCATAAAGGCCTGTTTGGTGGAGTGTTGCAGAGATGGTTGTTCTTCTGGGAGGTTCTCCCATCTCCACAGAGGAACTCTGGAGCTCTGTCAGAGAGACCATCAGGTTCTTGATCACCTCCCTGACCAAGGCTCTTCTCCTCCGATTGCTCAGTTTGGCCGGGTGGTCAGCTCTAGGAAGGGTCTTGGTCGTTCCAAACTTCCTCCATTTAAGAATGAAGAAGGCCACTGTGTTCTTGAGAACCTTCAATGCTGCAGACATTTTTGGGACCCATCCCCAGATCTGTGCCTTCGACACAATCCTGTCTCAGAGCTCAGCGGACAATTCCTTCAATCTGGCTTGGTTATTGTTCTGACATGCCCTGTCAACTGTGGAACCTATATTGACAAGCATGTGCCTTTCAAAATCATGTCCAATCAATTGAATGTACCAAATGTGGACTCCAATCAAGTTGTAGAAACATCTTAAGGATGATCAATGGAAACATGATTTATCTGAGCTCAATTTTGAGTCTCATAGCAAACATTACTAAAAACCTGTTTTCACTTTGTCATTATTGGGTATTGTGTGTAGATTGATGAGGATAAAAAAATATTTAATCCATGTTAGGATAAGGCTGTAATGTTACAAAATGTGGAAAAAGTCAAGGGGTCTGAAAACTTTCAGAATGCACTGTACCTGCGTAAAAACACAGACACACACACTTTCGGGTAAATAGGCCACAGTTTCTTAGCAACAAAGTCCACACACCTGTAGCCATTTAAGAAACAAATGTGTGATGCTCACAAGTCTGCAGGTATTGTATTTAACAATAGCTTACACTGGGATGCCTTGGTTCATCGTCATTGGTCAATGATGGCACCTTGGGTCATTCTCATTGGTCATCTGTGGCACCTTAAGACATCCTCAGTTGTCAACCGTGGTACCTTGAGTCATCTTCATTGGACGCCTGGAGCCAGACACATCCTTTCATCCTGTCACTGTCCTTCCAGAAGGGCTGTGGGGCCTCTCTGTGTCTCCTCCTCAACGACAGACAGAGAGCCAATAGAACAGCTAAGTTGCCATTCCCCCAAACCGCCTGCAGTGTCAGTCTCACTCTTATCTGCCTCTCTCTCTTACCCCTGGGAAGGGACCACTGCTTTATTAATGTCTGCATCCTCCATCCTCAACACACCATGTTTGTCTTCACTTCATTTTCCTCCTGTTCTGCCTTTGTTTTCTTTTCTATTTTCAGCCCTGTTTTTGATTTCCTCTGTCTATCAGAGTGGGAAAGGTCACCTCTGTCCAGGGGCCATGTAATACTGGAGGCCCTGCAGTAATTGTGGGAGCAGAAACAAGATGTGGAGATGTGTGGAGGGTTTTTGTAACACAGTAGTGGATGTTCCATCAACAATACAAATAGTTCATGGCACCCAATGTGGGTCTCCCACAATTCATACTCCTTATCTGCTTTTGTTTAATCTTGGCGTCTGGAGATAGAGACTCACCTCTGTGGTTTTAGTCCTTTGACAGACAAAATGTAATATCCCATGGCTAAAGGGCAAACACGCATGCGCACACACACACACACACACACATTTATTTCTCCACTCCCAGGCTGTTATATCCTGAAACCTTTTGGCATAATTTTTGTTCTAAGGCAAGGTTCCGCCCAGAACAAATGGATGCATGCCCCGTGTTGGACAGTAAAATCAGACTCACTTCAGAAAGCAATCGCTTAAACTAATGTTAAAAGTGTGTGGCCTATGTTGAAAGAGGATGGAAAAGACGAGGGGTGTTAAGTCTTGATGGGATTCTTAGATCATTAAACTCACTGGATTTGATTAAGCAAGAGCTTCTGGAACAGACTGCTTTCATCTGCAATCTCCCTCTCATCTGTTATTCACTGCTGATGCAAAGATCTAAAATTGATTTAAGATGCATATTTCACTCTCAATGTGCCCACATAGGGAGAATTGAGTGTGTAGTGGTAGTGTATAGTGTTACGTGTGTGTGTGTGTGTGCGTGCGTGCGTGTGTGTGTGTGTGTGTGCATGCGTGTGTTTGTGTGTGTGTGTGTGCGTGCGTGCGTGTGTGTGTGTGTGTGTCAGCCCAGTCTGAGTACTCAGATCGAGGAAAATGCATGTTTTCAGACAAGACTAATCATTTATTTTCCCAAAAGTAGTGTAGCATTCACAACTCTAAATTCTCTTCATGCAGGCTTCTTAAGATGAGAACATTGTGCAGAGCAGGGTTCCAAAACAGGCGGCCCACAAGAGAAATTCAGCCCAGGGGTGATTTTATTTGGCCCCCCGGGTTTGCTGACAAGAAAAAAGAGTAACATAATTGTTGTTGTTGGATATAAAAGACTGCAAAATCAGCTCAAAGTGATTGTAATTAAGGATATCTGTTCCCAAGTATTCCCACGCACAAATGGAGATTAATATGTGATCGTTTCCCAATGTAATCAAAGTTTGAAATGATTTTGTTTTTGTCAAATAATATATCTGTTATTTGGGCTTCTTGCGGTCAATTTGCAGTGTAGAAATTATTTAGAACTGGGTATGGGCGTGCTGAGATTTTCTTTTGCCGATTTGGGAATGGGGGAATAGGGGACAGAGGGGGTGGGGTCTGAGCTGATACATTTTTTTGTGGCTATTACAGGACTAGTAAAGTGCACTACTTTTGTGAGAGAAAAAAAATATATATATATATACTGCATACATATACAGTGCATTCGAAAAGTATTCAGACCCCTTGACTTTTACCACATTGTCACCTTACAGCTTTATTCTAAAATTGATTCAGTTGTTTTTTCCCGTCGTCAATCTACTCACAATACCCCATAATGACAAGGTAAAAACGGGTTTTTAAGCGGTGAGGGAAAAAAGTATTTGATCCCCTGCTGATTTTGAACGTTTGTCCACTGACAAAGATATGATCAGTCTATCATTTTAATGGTGGGTTTATTTGAACAGTGAGAGACAGAATAACAACAAATAAATCCAGAAAAACGCATGTCAAAAATGTTATAAATTGATTTGCATTTTAATGAGGGAAATAAGTATTTGACCCCCTCTGCAAAACATGACTTAGTGCTTGGTGGCAAAACCCTTGTTGGCAATCACAGAGGTCAGACGTTTCTTGTAGTTGGCCACCAGGTTTGCACACATCTCAGGAGGGATTTTGTCCCACTCCTCCTTGCAGATCTTCTCCAAGTCATTAAGGTTTCGAGGCTGACGTTTGGCAACTCGAACCTTCAGCTCCCTCCACAGATTTTCTATGAGATTAAGGTCTGGAGACTGGCTAGGCCACTCCAGGACCTTAATGTGCTTCTTCTTGAGCCACTCCTTTGTTGCCTTGGCCGTGTGTTTTGGGTCATTGCCATGCTGGAATACCGATCCACGACCCATCTTCAATGCCCTGGCTAAGGGAAGGAGGTTCTCACCCATGATTTGACGGTACATGGCCCCGTCCATCGTCCCTTTGATGCGGTGAAGTTGTCCTGTCCCCTTAGCAGAAAAACACCCCCAAAGCATGTTTCCACCTCCATGTTTGACGATGGTGTTCTTGGGGTCATAGGCAGCATTCCTCCTCCTCCAAACACAGCGAGTTGAGTTGATGCCAAAGAGCTCCATTTTGGTCTCATCTGACCACAACACTTTCACCCAGTTGTCTTCTGAATCAATCATGTCGGTCTTCGCATCCCAGGTTGACATAATTTCTAGCTGCAGACTAGTAATTAGTATCTAAGATTTGATCTTATTCTGTCGGGATCGATAGTCTCAGAGTTGAACCATTTCCCGCTGTGTAGCCAATGCTCCACGTGGTATGGCAAGGAATTCAACAACCATTGAAACCTTAGCTTAGAGGTTTTTGTGGTCTAAAGAGGATTCCCTCAGGAGGGGTTTTGATTCATAACAATAGAAAAGGCAGTTCTATGGCATTCCCACCTTCTCACAAGTGGACACTGTTTCAAATTCCGGAGGTTTAGGAGTTCAGGAATTTATGGCCAGAGAAAACAGAACCTGGGTGTAGGAGAGAGTGAGAGAAAGAGGGGTATGCCATGATCTACACCCAGAAAGGGCCACATCATGGCAGTGTATTTGGGGAGTTTCTCCCATTCTTCTCTAACAGATCCTCTCATGCTCTGTCAGGATGAATGGGGGGCGTTGCTGCAAAGCTATTTTCAGGTCTTTCCAGAGATGTTCGATCGGGTTCAAGTCCGGGCTCTGGCTGGGCCAGTCAAGGATATTCAGAGACTTGTCCCAAAGCCACACTTGCATTGTCTTGGCTGTGTGCTTAGAGTGGTTGTCCTGTTGGAATGTGAACCTTCCCCCCAGTCTGAGGTCCTGAGTGCTCTGGAGCAGGTTTTCATCAAGGATCTCTCTGTAATTCTCACTGAATCTTGTTTCTCATGGTCTGAGAGTCCTTTAGGTGCCTTTTGGCAAACTACAAGCGGGCTGTCATGTGCCTTTTACTGAGGAGTGGCTTCCGTCTGGCCACTATCATAAAGGCCTGTTTGGTGGAGTGCTGCAGAGATGGTTGTCCTTCTGGAATGTTCTCCCATCTCTACAGAGAAACTCTGGAGCTCTGTCAGAGTGACCCTCGGGATCTTGGACACCTCCCTGACCAAGGCCCTTCTCCTCTTATTGCTCAGTTGCTCAGGACCTTCAATACTGAAGAAATGTTTTGGTACCCTTCCCCAGATCTATGCCTCGACACAATCCTGTCTCAAAGCTCATAGCAGGATTTCTGAATAATTACGTACACAAGGTATTTATTTTTTCTTTTTTTTATACATTTGCAAAAATGTCTGCAAACCTATTTTGCAGTTTTTGTGTAGTGCCTGTGAGCACTCCATTACTTCACGTTTCGTTATTGGGGCGGCAGAGTAGCCTAGTGGTTAGAGCGTTGGACTAGTAACCGAAAGGTTGCAAGTTCGAATCCCCGAGCTGACAAGGTACAAATCTGTCGTTCTGCCCCTGAACAGGCAGTTAACCCACTGTTCCTAGGCAGTCATTGAAAATAAGAATTTGTTCTTAACTGACTTGCCTAGTAAAATTAAAAAATTAAAAATTCAATTGTTCTGTATGGTTTTGGTGAGTTTCGTTATTAAACATGTGGAACTCTATGCACGCTGCACCTTGGTCCGATCATCATTATTACCAACAACGTGACACATTATGGGGTATTGTGTGTAGATTTGAGAATTTTTTTTTTTTAATCCATGTTAGAATAAGGCTGTAACGTAACAAAATGTGGAAAAGGGGTCTGAATACTTTCCGAATGCACTGTACCTGCATGCACACACAGACACAAACACACAGTGAAACTATGGGGTCTTTCGGAAACAGGCCGCAGTTTCTTAGCAACAAAGTCCACACACCTGTAGCCATTTAAAAAACAAATGTGTGATGCTCACTAGTCTGCAGGCATTGAAATAATACAATAGCTTACACTGGGATGCCTTGGGTCATCGTCATTGGTCAATGATGGCACTTTGGGTCATTCTCATTCATCCATTTTAGAATAAGGCTGTAACTGGTAAAAATGTGGAAAAAGTCAAGGGGTCTGAATACTTTCCGAATGCACTCCATATTCATTTTTTCATTTTATTCAGATTTTTTAGGGGGTTCAACACCCCTACTTCCTGTGGCTATGGTTAGAACCCTTTTGGTTCCAGGTGGAACCCTTTCCACATAGTGTTCTACATGGAACCAAAAAGGGTTCTCCTATAGGGATGCCAAAGAATCCTTTTGGAACCCTTATTTCAAAGAGTGTAGGCTACAAGAACGGATAACCAGATTGCGTTATTTCCCTCAAACACAGAATTATATATGCATGTTTAATTTGCAATTGGGTCAACTCGTTGTGTCAATTCGTCTTTAGGGATGAACCCATCACATTCAGCAGACTTGCTGGCTGGCGGATCAGTGGAGTAATGTCATGTTTATTTCCCTCTGCTTGCCTGCCTGGATGCCACTGCTGGAGCATGGCTAACACTGTTAGCATGCTGGAGGGCAACGTGGCCCAATGATACTTGCGAGCTACAACACAATAAAGCATGAGTAAATGTGAAATATATATGCACCTATTCCTGGCCCTGACTAGATCTCTGAAGACTTGGGCTTTCTCGTAATAATTAAATAGATACAAGTAGCCTGTCATCATCAAACCCTTACCGAGATGAGTCCAGATTCATAGCTCGGTCCAAAGTGTATTGTAATGCACATTTTATTATAAAAGTAACTGTCACTGTGAATGGGGGAGACTGTATTCTGCTTCTTAATCTTTGGTAATGAAAGTCCAACCCCAATGGGCTTGTAAAGTTATTGTAGTTTTTGTCTCAATTTTGATGTGATTTTATTAACTTCTCTCTTTTCATTATTTGAGGAGCAAATTTTCATAGTGAAATATAGAGCTGCGGTCGACAGGAAAGTCTCTCTGTTTTAGTCCCTATATTATATTGACAATCTCATTACATAGTGGGACCTCCTCCCTTAACTCATAACATTGTGTCTGAGTAAACTAATACAAGTGGTCAGAAACTCCCTGCTGATTCAGATTCCACAGAGAAATGGCTAATGGCCAGGTGACGTCAACACATGTTAATAAAGGATATATGAAATGTAGGGCTTCTAGGCAAGTCAATAGTCTCCAGTTAATGAAGGAATACTGGTAGAACTGTGATGAAATGTCTTACTATGTTTCCAGATAGAGAAGTTACAGCAGTTATTTTTACAACCCTAGCTTAGCTACTTCCCATATTGTAGTAATAGTTTCTCTAAAAACATATTGTAGGTAGTAGTTATTTCCTCTTTTCAGCAACCCCAGGTGTCCTCATCTCAATGCTCAGCTCACAGGAAACTCTCAAACCAAAAACATGTCCATGTGAAGCCTCCTCTTTGTGGCGTAGGTAATTGATACATGATTGGAAGATAAAGTCCTCCACACTTTCTGTTGGAGCACACAGCCAGTTACCCATTAGCTCTCTAAATAATACGACTCTCAGCATTTAATAGTTGTAGAGTTTCTACATGTGGATATAAATTGTGGATAGTGGTCAGTGTTTTCAAATGTATCCTGTTAAGTATGGATAGTAGAGTGAGGTCCATTACTGTAACAACACTGGAGAAGTAGAGCTACCATCACCACAGCTCTGATCAATGGAAAACTCAGGAACAAGATTGAAACGTGCCACTCCTACTCAGAGCCCCTTGTGTCTATATGAGAGTACCAGCTACTTTTATTTCCTGTAATAAACTCCCACTTAGAGCAGCATGGAAATGGCATCCACATTACACAGCTTCCACTTCAGCCATCAGCCCAGAGTGCTGTGGAAAAGCCGGTCCAATTAATCCACCACTCTATATTACAGGGGCTACAGACTCACCTGTGAGAGAGGGAAATGCTCCAGGAACATTGGATAGAGTCGTTTTGTTTAAAGACCTTGGAAAAATTCAACACGTTGAATTGCAAATAATTTAGTTTAGTTTTTTTTAACGTTTCCAGGATATTTCTGATATATTTATTTCTATTTGTAACATTCCATCTATGTCTTTGCTTTGATGACTCACTGTTGTGTTGTCAGATGGTGTTGTGATATTTATTTTATTTTACTTGGAGCTAAACCTAAAAGTGGGACTTAGGGGGTCATGGAACTGTCAATCCAATCTGATGCTGCTCATTACTTTTTGTTCTTGTTGGAGTTTTATATTGTATTTTTACAGACAGTTGATTTCCGCTCTACAAACTAATTCTACCCCTGCTTTGATTGGTAATGTCACTCAGACAGCGTTTGTTTAGCATGTCGTGTAACTGCTCAGTAAGGGCATGTTAGAAAAACAATGAATAACCTTTTCATAATGCATTATAAACATATGTATAACACCTTAAACTATATATAATGCATTATAAATGTATGTTCATGCAATTTTGACAGGGTATTCATAGAAACCTCTACATTGACACTAGACTGAGCTGTGCTGGCAATAAATAGCTATGTAATTGGTGATAATGATTGTGTGTGTGTGTGTGTGTGTGTGTGTGTGTGTGTGTGTGTGTGTGTGTGTGTGTGTGTGTGCGAGTGGAGGTCAATAATTGACGGAGAGGGGGAGGGGGATAAGGAGGGGTGTTGGGGTTGACTGGAGGGTTGCCAGCCATCCAGTCCTGTCGATTTTGTAGATAACACCAATGGGAGAAAACAAAAGCCGGATCTCATTGGGCAGAGCGGGAGGAGAAGGCCATAAAGAGTGAAATGAAGACTAATGGGGATATTATTGGCCCTGGAGATGGGACACAAATGAGAGGCTGCTGGGTGGGGTAAGAGGAGGCCGCGGGGCTGAGAGGAACAGGTAGGGACAGTGTAGGGGACAATGACTAATGACAGTCCTGTCCTATATTCAGGATACCCTCCTCCCTCAGTGAGCTACTGTAGGACGACCTCTCAGTCTGCTCCTCAGCTCGGATGGCCAACCCATCAACCACAGGCTCTACTAGCTTCCACAACAAGGCGGAGCACAAGGAGAAACCTCAGACGCAATGCTGTACACACACACACACATTTTTTACATTTACATTTTAGTCATTTAGCAGATTCTCTTATCCAGAGTGGCTTACAGTTAGTGCATTCATCTTAGCATAGCTAGGTGGGACAACCACATGCAGGCATAGAGAAAGTACATTTGTCCAAAGGTAGCTATCAGCAAAGTCAGAGGTAGTAAGAGGCAAAGTCAAGTGCAAGTGTTAGTTTGAGGGAGGTACTGTGGGATTATTTTAGAGGGTCTTTGCAGTCGGAGGGTATCAGATATTTTCATATGATGGGCAGGGACTCTGCTTTCCTAGCTTCACGCACGCACGCACGCACGCACGCGCACGCACACACACACACACACACACACACACACACACACACACACACACACACACACACACACACACACACACACACACACACACACACCCCTTCAAATAAGTCTGTAGGCACGCAACACACACTCTCTCAGAAATCTGTGGGACTGAAAGTGGGATTGTTTGAGACTGTGGCCTGGTCAGTGAGGACTATTATTGTCAGCTCAGGGTACTAGTCTGTTCTAACACAGAGAACCAGCCAGTGATCAGTACACTGAACACACCTCCACTCGGTCTCTCCAACCCACTGTTTTCATCACACTACTTAATTCTCCCCATCTGATGCAAATGCCCACAGTAAAATACCAACAAATGGATCTGAAATTGAGATTGTACATTTCATTATGCCTTTCTACTCTACATGCAGATGGAAGGGGGTTACAAGGGCAAATGGCACTTATTGTTTTCCAAGCATTCATTCTGTTTTTACTCTTCATTATGGGTATATTTGTTTGAAAGGTACAATTACAGTGTTTGTTTTGAGCGGTATGTGTTTTGGTCTCTGTTCTCACGGTGTCTGTGCTCTGAGGGGAATAAACACACAGAGAGAATGAACTAGGAGTGGCACAGCAATCTGCAGTGAAAACTTGAGGTCATTAGAAGTGGCCCTCATACATAAATTACCTCGTTAATGTACAGCTAATCATCCAGGCAGACTAAGGGCCGGGCCGTGAGGCCGGTGGGGATGAGGATTTGGATACATAAACAATCAGAGTACAGTAATAGAGGTGTCTGTCTCTCAAGAGAGAGAGAGGCTGCCACAGCTGAAGACTGAGAGCTCAAACCAAATGCATGACAATGTACACACTTAAACAACAGGTGATTAAGCACGGACACGCAAACGTATCCACACATAGCACAAACGTGTGCAAACACTCTCTTTTCTTATTCTGTGTACGAACAGGCACAGGGATAAGCGCAGGCAAACGCACAGGCAAACACACACGGGCGCACACACACAATATCCCCACAGGGATAATAGAGTCTTTATATTACACCTCATCATGCAGTGTGTGAATTCAGTGATGTATTCTGGATTCCTTATTGAGGATGACGTGTGCTGTAGATTTAATGTGGACCAATTTTGTTGAGGAAAAACACAGTGTAAATCAAGTGTGCAGGGCAAATTCCCAAAGTGCCTTCCCAACCCGCTGACACTGCAGTAAAGGGATGAGGTGCAGAGAGAGCCACGGGGTGCAGTGAAGGGATGAGGTACAGAGAGAGCCATGGGGTGCAGTGAAGGGATGAGGTACAGAGAGAGCCACGGGGTGCAGTGAAGGGATGAGGTACAGAGAGAGCCCTGGGGTGCAGTGAAGGGATGAGGTACAGAGAGAGCCACGGGGTGCAGTGAAGGGATGAGGTACAGAGAGATCCCCGGGGTGCAGTGAAGGGATGAGGTACAGAGAGAGCCACTGGGTGCAGTGAAGGGATGAGGTACAGAGAGAGCCCCGGGGTGCAGTGAAGGGATGAGGTATGAGGATGGCAGACTGTCAATAGCAGTGTCAAACTCTCTTATAGGGTAGTTTTTCCCACCAATCTGACGCGATGCAGACTCTCAACAGAGGAACTCAAAAGCCCAGATAGATGAGGCAGAGCCACAAAACTGCAACTGTAAATCTCTCACAGCTCTCTCTCTCTCTCTCTCTCTCTCTCTCTCTCTCTCATTCAAATATTTGGTGATTTGGACAATCAGTTGATGTTCACTAAATATGTTTTGGAAGAGATGGTTTCAGAATCACCTACATTTATTCACCTTATGCTTTCTGGTCACATAGTCAGGTAACCTGAGTGAAACACAGGCCTCGGGGTGAATGGGTTGTGTAGAAGCAACATCCAATCACAAAACCAATGTTTCACACAAAAAATGCCATTATGATTCCTCCTCTCTAGACTCTCTTCTCTGAAATGGAGGTTTGATAACATATACACACTCACTCTCATACTCACATAAACACACGCACACACACACACACATACACATACACATTTACACACACATTTTTCAGCGTCTCTCGTCCCATTTCCATGAATTATAATACTTAATACGTCTCTCTACCCATTCATTTAGCCATCCACTCTACCCATCCATTTAGCCATCCATTTATTATTAATCTGCTGTGCCCTCAACTTTGGAAGTATGGTAGGGATAATATATTTCTTATAGGCTATATGATGGTATAGGGAAGCAAATACATGAGAGAGAGAGAGAGAGAGAGAGAGAGAGAGAGAGAGAGAGAGAGAGAGAGAGAGAGAGAGAGGAGACAGAGAGATTAACACTCCATTTTTTTTTATTTTTTTATTTTATTACACCTTTATTTAACCAGGTAGACTAGTGTGACCTGGCCTAGATAAAGCGTAGCAATTCGACACATACAACAACACAGAGTTACACATGGAATAAACCAAACATACAGTCAATAATACAGTAGAACAAAAGAAAACAAAAAGTCTATATACAGTGAGTGCAAATGAGGTGAGTTAAGGAAATAAATAGGCCATGGTGGCGAAGTAATTACAATATAGCAATTAAACACTGGAATGGTAGATCGGCAGAAGATGAATGTGCAAGTAGAGATACTGGGGTGCAAAGGAGCAAAATAAATAAATACCAGTATGGGGATGAGGTAGGTAGATAGATGTTTACAGAGGTACAGGTGCAGTGATCTGTAAAATGCTCTGACAGCTGGTGCTTAAAGCTAGTGAGGGATATGTGAGTCTCCAGCTTCAGAGATTTTTGCAATTCGTTCCAGTCATGGGCAGCAGAGAACTGGAAGGAAAGACGACCAAAGGAGGAATTGGCATTGGGGGTGACCCGTGAGATATACCTGCTGGAGCGCGTGCTACGAGTGGGTGCTACTATGGTGACCAGTGAGCTGAGATAAGGCGGGGCTTTACCTAGCAGAGACTTGTAGATAACCTGTAGCCAGTGGGTTTGGCGACGAGTAGGAAGCGAGGGCCAACCAACGAGAGCGTACAGATCGCAATGGTGGGTAGTGTATGGGGCTTTGGTGACAACACGGAGGGCACTGTGATAGACTGCATCCAGTTTGTTGAGTAGAGTGTTGGAGGCTATTTTATAGATGACATCACTGAAGTCGAGGATCGGTAGGATGGTCAGTTTTACGAGGGTATGTTTGGTAGCATGAGTGAAGGATGCTTTGTTGCGATATAGGAAGCCGATTCTAGATTTAATTTTGGATTGGAGATGCTTAATGTGAGTCTGGAAGGAGAGTTTACAGTCTAACCAGACACCCAGGTATTTGTAGTTGTCCACGTATTCTAAGTCAGAGCCGTCCAGAGTAGTGATGCGGGACGGACGAGCAGGTGTGGGCAGCGATTGATTGAAAATCATGCATTTAGTTTTACTTGCGTTTAAGAGCAGTTGGAGGCCACTGAAGGAGAGTTGTATGGCATTGAAGCTCGTCTGGAGGTTAGTTAACACAGTGTCCAAAGAGGGGCCAGAAGTATACAGAATGGTGTCGTCTGCGTAGAGGTGGATCAGAGAATCACCAGCAGCAAGAGCAACATCATTGATGTATACAGAAAAGAGAGACAGCCCATAGAGGCACACCCATAGAGACTGTCAGAAGTCCAGACAACAGGCCCTCCGATTTGACACACTGAACTCTATCAGAGAAGTAGTTGGTAAACCAGGCGAGGCAATCATTTGAGAAACCAAGGCTGTCGAGTCTGCCAATAAGAATGTTGTGATTGACAGAGTCGAAAGCCTTGGCCAGGTCGATGAATACGGCTGCACAGTAATGTCTCTTATCGATGGCGGTTATGATGTCGTTTAGAACCTTGAGCGTGGCTGAGGTGCACCCATGACCAGCTCTGAAACCAGATTGCATAGCGGAGAAGGTATGGTGGGATTCAAAATGGTCAGTAATCTGTTTGTTACCTTTTTCGAAGACCTTAGTAAGACAGGGTAGGATAGATATAGGTCTGTAGCAGTTTGGGTCTAGAGTGTCACCCTATTTGAAGAGGGGGATGACCGCGGCAGCTTTCCAATCTTTGGGAATCTCAGACGATACAAAAGAGAGGTTGAACAGGCTAGTAATAGGGGTTGCAACAATTTCGGCAGATAATTTTAGAAAGAGAGGGTCCAGATTGTCTAGCCCGGCTGATTTGTAGGGATTTTGGAGCTCTTTCAGAACATCGGCTATCTGGATTTGGGTAAAGGAGAAATGGTGGGGGCTTTGGCGGGTTGCTGTGGAGGGTGCCGGGCAGTTGACCGGGGTAGGGGTAGCGATGTGGAAAGCATGGCCAGCCATAGAGAAATGCTTCTTGAAATTCTCAATTATAGCGGATTTATCGGTGGTGACAATGTTTCCTAGCCTCAGAGCAGTGGGCAGCTGGGAAGAGGTGCTCTTATTCTCCATGGACTTTACAGTGTCCCAGAACTTTTTTGAGTTTATACTACAGGATACAAATTTCTGTTTGAAAAAGCTTGCCTTAGCTTTTCTAACTGCCTGTGTATATTTGTTCCTAACTTCCCTGAAAAGTTGCATATCACAGGGGCTATTCAATGCTAATGCAGAACGACACAGGATGTTTTTGTGCTGGTCAAGGGCAGACAGGTCTGGTGTGAACCAAGGACTATATCTATTCCTAGTTCTACATTTTTTGAGAGGTGCATGCTTATTTAAGATGGCGAGGAATGCACTTTTAACGAACAGCCAGGCATCATCTACTGACGGGATGAGGTCAATGTCATTCCAGGATACCCCGGCCAGGTCGATTAGAAAGGCCTGCTCGCAGAAGTGTTTCAGGGAGCGTTTGACAGTGATGAGGGGTGGTCGGTTGGTCGCAGGCTCATTATGGATGCAGGCAATGAGGCGGTGATCGCTGAGATCTTGATTGAAAACAGCAGAGGTGTATTTGGAGGGCGAATTAGTTAGGATGACATCTATGAGGGTGCCCATGTTTACTGATTTGGGGTTGTACTTGGTAGGTTCATTGATAATTTGTGTGAGATTGAGGGCATCAAGCTTAGTCTGTAGGATGGCCAGGGTGTTAAGCATGTCCCAGTTTAGGTCACCTAGTAGCACGAGCTCAGAAGATAGATGGGGGGCATTCAGTTCACATGTAGTATCTAGGGCACAGCTGGGGGCAGAGGGAGGTCTATAGCAAGCAGCAACAGTGAGAGACTTGTTTCTGGAAAGGTGAATTTTTAGAAGTAGAAGCTCAAATTGTTTGGGTACAGACTTAGAAAGTAATACAGAACTCTGCAGGCTATCTTTGCAGTAAATTGCAACACCGCCCCCTTTGGCAGTTCTATCTTGGCGTGAAACGTTATAGTTAGCAATGGAGATTTCAGGGTTTTTGGTGGTTTTCCTAAGCCAGGATTCAGACACGGCTAAGACATCTGGGTTGGCAGAGTATGCTAAAGCAGTGAGTAAAACAAACTTGGGGAGTAGGCTTCTAATGTTAACATGCATGAAACCAAGGCTTTTACTTTTACAGAAGTCAACAAATGAGAGCACCTGGGGGGTGGGAGTGCAGCTAGGCACTGCAGGACCTGGATTAACCTCCACATCACCAGAGGAACAGAGGAGAAGTAGGATAAGGGTACGGCTAAAGACTATACGAACTGGCCGTCTAGCACGTTTAGAACAGAGAGTAAAAGAAGCAGGTTTCTGGGCACGATAGCGTAGGTTCAAGGCATAGTGTACAGACAAAGGTAAGGTAGGATGTGAGTACATTGGAGGTAAACCTAGGCATTGAGTAATGAAGAGAGATATATAGTCTCTAGAGATGTTTAAACCAGGTGATGTCATCGCATATGTAGGAGGTGGAACAACATGGTTGGTTGAGGCATATTGAGCAGGGCTAGAAGCTCTACAGTAAAATAAGAGAGTAGTCACTAACCAGGACAGTAATGGACAAGGCATATTGATATTAGAGAGAGGCATGCGTAGCCAAGTGAATTTAGCCATCCACTCTACCCATCCATTTAGCCATCCACTCTACCATCCACTCTACCCATCCATTTAGCCATCCACTCTACCCATCCATTTAGCCATCCACTCTACCCATCCATTTAGCCATCCACTCTATCACCCACTCTACCTATCCATTTAGCCATCCACTCTACCCATCCACTCTACCCATCCATTTAGACATCCACTCTACCCATCCACTCTACCCATCCATTTAGCCATCCACTCTATCACCCACTCTACCCATCCACTCTACCTATCCATTTAGCCATCCACTCTACCCATCCATTTAGACATCCACTCTACCCATCCACTCTACCCATCCATTTAGCCATCCACTCTACCCATCCACTCTACCAATCCACTCTAGCCATCCACTCTACCCATCCACTCTACCCATCCATTTAGCCATCCTCTCTACCCATCCATTTAGCCATCCACTCTAGCCATCCACTCTAGCCATCCACTCTAGCCATCCACTCTACCCATCCACTCTACCAATCCACTCTAGCCATCCACTCTAGCCATCCACTCTACCCATCCATTTAGCCATCCTCTCTACCCATCCAATCCACCTATCCATTTAGCCATCCACTCTACCCATCCACTCTACCCATCCATTTAGCCATCCACTCTACCATCCACTCTACCCATCCACTCTACCCATTCACTCTACCCATCCATTTAGCCATCCACTCTACCCATCCACTCTACCCATCCATTTAGCCATCCACTCTACCCATCCATTTAGCCATCCACTCTACCCATCCACTCTACCCATCCATTTAGCCTTCAACTCTATCATCCACTCTACCCATCCACTCTACCATCCACTCTACCCATCCATTTACCCATCCACTCTACCCATCCACTCTACCCATCCATTTAGCCTTCAACTCTATCATCCAGTCTACCCATCCACTCTACCATCCACTCTACCCATCCATTTACCCGTCCACTCTACCCATCCACTCTACCCATCCATTTAGCCATCCACTTTAGCCATCCACTCTACCCTTCCACTCTACCCATCCATTTAGCCATCCACTCTACCATCCACTCTACCCATCCATGTACCCATCCACTCTACCCTTCCACTCTACCCATCCATTTAGCCATCCACTCTACCATCCACTCTACCCATCCATGTACCCATCCACCCTACCCATCCTTTTAGCCATCCACGCTACCATCCACTCTACCCATCCACTGTACCCATCCAATCTACCCATCCATTTACCCATCCACTCTACTCATCCATTTAGCCATCCACTCTACCAATCCACTTAGCCATCCACTCTAGCAATCCACTCTAGCCATCCACTCTACCCATCCATTTAGCCATCCACTCTACTCATCCACTCTGCCCATCCATTTAGCCTTACACTATACCCATCCAATCTACCCATCCATTTACCCATCCACTCTACCCATCCATTTAGCCATACACTGTACCCATCCATTTACCCATCCACTTTACCTATCCACTCTACACATCCACTCTACCCATCCACTCTATCACCCACTCTACACACCCACTCTACCCATCCATTTAGCCATCCACTCTACCCATCCACTGCACCCATCCATTTATCCATCCATTTAGCCATCCACTCTACCCATCCACTCTACCCATCCATTCTACCCATCCACTCTACCCATCCATTTACCCATCCACTCTACCCATCCACTCTACCCATCCACTCTACCCATCCACTCTACCCATCCACTCTACCCATCCATTTACCCATCCACTCTACCCATCCACTCTACCCATCCACTTACCCATCCATTTACCCATCCATTTACCCATCCACTCTACCCATCCACTCTACCCATCCACTCTACCCATCCACTCTACCCATCCATTTACCCATCCACTGCACCCATCCATTTATCCATCCATTTAGCCATCCACTCTACCCATCCACTCTACCCATCCATTTACCCATCCACTATACCCATCCATTTACCCATCCACTCTACCCATCCATTTACCCATCCAATCTACCCATCCATTTACCCATCCACTCTACTCATCCATTTAGCCATCCACTCTACCATCCACTCTACCAATCCACTTAGCCATCCACTCTAGCAATCCACTCTAGCCATCCACTCTACCCATCCACTCTACCCATCCATTTAGCCATCCACTCTACCCATCCACTCCACCTATCCATTTAGCCATCCACTCTACCCATCCATTTAGCCATCCACTCTACTCATCCACTCTGCCCATCCATTTAGCCATACACTATACCCATCCAATCTACCCATCCATTTACCCATCCACTCTACCCATCCATTTAGCCATCCACTCTACCTATCCAATCTACCCATCCATTTACCCATCCACTCTACCCATCCATTTAGCCATACACTGTACCCATCCATTTACCCATCCACTTTACCTATCCACTCTACCCATCCACTCTACCCATCCACTCTATCTATCCACTCTACACACCCACTCTACCCATCCATTTATCCATCCACTCTACCCATCCATTTATCCATCCACTCTACCCATCCACTGCACCCATCCATTTATCCATCAATTTAGCCATCCACTCTACCCATCTACTCTACCCATCCACTCTACCCATCCACTCTACCCATCCACTCTACCCATCCACTCTACCCATCCATTTACCCATCCAATCTACCCATCCATTTACCCATCCACTCTACTCATCCATTTAGCCATCCACTCTACCATCCACTCTACCAATCCACTTAGCCATCCACTCTAGCAATCCACTCTAGCCATCCACTCTAGCCATCCACTCTACCCATCCATTTAGCCATCCACTCTACCCATCCACTCCACCTATCCATTTAGCCATCCACTCTACCCATCCATTTAGCCATCCACTCTACTCATCCACTCTGCCCATCCATTTAGCCATACACTGTACCCATCCAATCTACCCATCCATTTACCCATCCACTCTACCCATCAATTTAGCCATCCATTTACCCATCCACTCTACCAACCACTCTACCTATCCACTCTATCTATCCACTCTACACACCCACTCTACCCATCCATTTAGCCATCCACTCTACCCATCCACTGCACCCATCCATTTATCCATCCATTTAGCCATCCACTCTACCCATCCATTTACCCATCCACTCTACCCATCCATTTACCCATCCACTCTACCCATCCATTTACCCATCCACTCTACCCATCCACTCTACCCATCCATTTACCCATCCACTCTACCCATCCACTCTACCCATCCATTTACCCATCCATTTACCCATCCACTCTACCCATCCATTTAGCCATCCACTCTACCCATCCACTCTACCCATCCATTTAGCCATCCATTTAGCCATCCATTTACCCATCCACTCTACCCATCCACTCTACCCATCCACTCTACCCATCCATTTACCCATCCACTCTACCCATCCACTCTACCCATCCATTTACCCATCCACTCTACCCATCCACTCTACCCATCCACTCTACCCATCCATTTAGCCATCCATTTACCCATCCACTCTACCCATCCACTCTACCCATCCATTTAGCCATCCATTTACCCATCCACTCTACCCATCCACTCTACCCATCCACTCTACCCATCCATTTACCCATCCACTTTACCCATCCACTCTACCCATCCACTCTACCCATCCACTCTACCCATCCATTTACCCATCCATTTACCCATCCATTTAGCCATCCTCTCTACCCATCCACTCTACCCATCCATTTACCCATCCACTCTACCCATCCATTTAGCCATCCATTTACCCATCCACTCTACCCATCCACTCTACCCATCCATTTACCCATCCACTCTACCCATCCACTCTACCCATCCATTTACCCATCCACTCTACCCATCCATTTAGCCATCCTCTCTACCCATCCACTCTACCCATCCTCTCTACCCATCCACTCTACCCATCCATTTAGCCATCCTCTCTACCCATCCACTCTACCCATCCACTCTACCCATCCATTTACCCATCCATTTACCCATCCATTTAGCCATCCTCTCTACCCATCCACTCTACCCATCCATTTACCCATCCACTCTACCCATCCATTTAGCCATCCATTTACCCATCCACTCTACCCATCCACTCTACCCATCCACTCTACCCATCCACTCTACCCATCCACTCTACCCATCCATTTACCCATCCACTCTACCCATCCATTTAGCCATCCTCTCTACCCATCCACTCTACCCATCCACTCTACCCATCCATTTAGCCATCCTCTCTACCCATCCATTTACCCATCCACCCTACCCATCCGTTTAGCCATCTATTTATTATTAATCTGCTGTGCCCTCAACTTTGGAAGTATGGTAGGGATAATATATTTCTTATAGGCTACTGTATATGATAAATGGTATAGGGAAGCAAATACAGGAGAGAGAGAGAGAGAGAGAGAGAGAGAGAGAGAGAGAGAGATCAACACTCATCCATACACACAGTAAAGACATCGGTCGATGTTCCCTTTCATGTTTGTGTCAAAGGAGATTAACACTGGTAGAGAGAGCCTACTATAGCACCCTAAGCCCTGACATTCATTCACACAGCTGCACCGAACGTGTTACATAACATCATCACAAAGTACACCATGTAACTATGTTATTCTATGCTAACATTTAGAGCTCTGTTTCACCATGTCAATATAGCAGAACATCATCTCCTTATTGCAGCCTGCCTGGCTGTCTCCTTCAGAGAACCGCAGCTGATCCAGTGTAGTGATGTGTAACCTAGCAGAGTGGAGAGAGCTAGGCACTGCCTGGAGTCACGTGAACACATTCCATTTGAATCAAAGACAGCTCTAAGCACTGCAGAGCACTGAGCAGCAGCATAGCCTGTTGCCGTGGAGATTCGCTGTGCGGGCCCCTTCACTAGCGGATCAACGCAGAAGGGTAACATGGTTAAAGAAATAAAGAAATAAACACAGCAAAAAGAAACACAATTTTCTGTTAAATCTTTGCAAATGAAATGACCAATGCCTCCCTCTCTGTCCTTCTCCCTCTATGTATCTCTCCCTATTTATCTCTCTCTTCCTCCTTATCCCTCTCCCTCTCTCTACCCTCTCTCTAAGAGAAGCACTTGTTTGTACCGCTGGGATCATTTAAAAGTATAATTTATTGATAATGAAGTGGGGAAAGCTTTGATATCGCAGAGCAAGGCGGATTAAGCAGACAGAGGAGAGCATGCTGTGCCACATTTTCAGCGGCTCCAAGTGTTTACTATACTAAATCTCTCTCTCTCTCCCTCTCTCCCCCTCTCTCTCTCCCTTCTTCACACTCTCACTTCGTCCCTTTGGGATATTCATTCAGCTTTGTGTCAAAATGTAATAATAGAGAGAAACACAAGATATTTAATGAATAAAGCAAACAAGATAGTAATACAATGTCTGCAAGGAGACCATACGTAGATTCCAGTACACAAGGCAATGCAGGTTAGCATGCAGTGATTGCTTCATGTCAGACGTGCTCACTCACCAACCCCAGTCATGTTCTCTGTCCCCAGGGGAAAGTAGAATGCTACTCTGAGCCAGGTTGTTATGTGTTATCCAGTCTCACTGTTATCCACACTAACACATTTGTTTATTAATTAATAAATAAAATGCAAATTAGGAGGCCTATTATCAAGCCAAACAAACACAAATACAAACACGGGGCTGTATAAAACGCGATATTCACAAAGTCAATTCTAATCCCGTAGAATGGTACTTTGCCAGTAGTGTATAATTCCTCCAGTCCTTTGAAGGTGTTAGACAAAATGGAGTATGGCACCTGGAGAATGGGAGTGATTATACAGTAACCGAATGAAATGTCACTCATGAAAACCTGTAATCCACAGAATGGCTTTTTACTCTTTTCATCTATTATAACTGTTATGGAGACAGTCATAGGCCTACAGTACTATACACACTATGCTACTCTGTTTCTACACACTATGCTACTCTGTTTCTACACACTAGGCTACTCTGTTTCTACACACTAGGCTACTCTGTTTCCACACACTAGGCTACTCTGTTTCCACACACTAGGCTATTCTGTTTCTACACACTAGGCTACTCTGTTTCTACACACTAGGCTACTCTGTTTCTACACACTAGGCTACTCTGTTTCCACACACTAGGCTACTCTGTTTCCACACACTAGGCTACTCTGTTTCCACACACTAGGCTACTCTGTTTCCACACACTAGGCTACTCTGTTTCCACACACTAGGCTACTCTGTTTCTACACACTAGGCTACTCTGTTTCTACACACTAGGCTACTCTGTTTCTACACACTAGGCTACTCTGTTTCTACACACTAGGCTACTCTGTTTCTACACACTATGCTACTCTGTTTCTACACACTAGGCTACTCTGTTTCTACACACTAGGCTACTCTGTTTCCACACACTAGGCTACTCTGTTTCCACACACTAGGCTATTCTGTTTCTACACACTAGGCTACTCTGTTTCTACACACTAGGCTACTCTGTTTCTACACACTAGGCTACTCTGTTTCTACACACTAGGCTACTCTGTTTCCACACACTAGGCTACTCTGTTTCCACACACTAGGCTACTCTGTTTCTACACACTAGGCTACTCTGTTTCTACACACTAGGCTACTCTGTTTCTACACACTAGGCTACTCTGTTTCTACACACTAGGCTACTCTGTATCTACACACTAGGCTACTCTGTATCTACACACTAGGCTACTCTGTTTCTACACACTAGGCTACTCTGTATCTACACACTAGGCTACTCTGTTTCTACACACTAGGCTACTCTGTTTCTACACACTAGGCTACTCTGTTTCTACACACTAGGCTACTCTGTTTCTACACACTAGGCTACTCTGTTTCTACACACTAGGCTACTCTGTTTCTACACACTAGGCTACTCTGTATCTACACACTAGGCTACTCTGTATCTACACACTAGGCTACTCTGTTTCTACACACTAGGCTACTCTGTATCTACACACTAGGCTACTCTGTTTCTACACACTAGGCTACTCTGTTTCTACACACTAGGCTACTCTGTTTCTACACACTAGGCTACTCTGTTTCTACACACTAGGCTACTCTGTTTCTACACACTAGGCTACTCTGTTTCTACACACTAGGCTACTCTGTTTCTACACACTAGGCTACTCTGTTTCTACACACTAGGCTACTCTGTATCTACACACTAGGCTACTCTGTTTCTACACACTAGGCTACTCTGTATCTACACACTAGGCTACTCTGTTTCTACACACTAGGCTACTCTGTTTCTACACACTAGGCTACTCTGTTTCTACACACTAGGCTACTCTGTTTCTACACACTAGGCTACTCTGTTTCTACACACTAGGCTACTCTGTTTCTACACACTAGGCTACTCTGTTTCTACACACTAGGCTACTCTGTTTCTACACACTAGGCTACTCTGTATCTACTCTTCTCACTCTCTCTGCGTTAACCCCTTGAGTCCTTTCAAATAGAGGATGTTTATCAGTAGAAGTGAAAGAGGAAGTCCTGTAACGTTTGCGGCTGCATCCTGTGCCTTGATTTTCAACTCTTCTTAATAGATCCGGTTTCAAATGCTATTCGAAATAATTTCAAATATTTTAGATGTGCTTGTGATTGAGCTTGCCTGGCGCAATGGAACCTATAGAGTAGTCGCAAAAGTGCAAACCCTGCTCACCCAGCAATCCAGGCAGGCTTAAGCAAACTCTCATAATATCTGAAAGATTTTAATAGTATTTGAACTAGAGGTTGACCGATTAATCAGAATGGCCGATTAATTAGGGACGATTTCAAGTTTTCATAACAATCGGAAATCTGTATTTTCTTACACCTTTATTTAATCTTTATTTAGCTAGGCAAGTCAGTTAAGAACACTTTCTTATTTTCAATGACCGCCTAGGAAAGGTGGGTTAACTGCCTCGTTCATGGGCACAATGACAGATGTTCACCTTGTCAGCTCGGGGATCCAATCTTGCAACCGTACAGTTTACTAGTCCAGTGCTGTAACCACCTGCCTCTCATTGCACTCCACAAGGAGACTGCCTGTTACGCAAATGCAGTAAGCCAAGGTAAGTTGTTAGCTAGCATTAAACTTATCTTACAAAAAACAAACAATCAATCATAATCACTAGTTAACTACACATGGTTGATGATATTACTAGATTATCTAGCGTGTCCTGCGTTGCATATAATCTGACTGAGTATACAAGCATACAAGCATACAAGTATCTGACTGAACGGTGGTAGGCAGCAGCAGGCTCGTAAGCATTCATTCAAACAGCACTTTCATGCGTTTTGCCAGCAGCTCTTCATTGTGCGTCAAGCATTGAGCTGTTTATGACTTCAAGCCTATCAACTCCCGAGATGAGGCTGGTGTAACCGATGTGAAATGGCTAGCTAGTTAGCGGGGTGCGCGCTAATAGCGTTTGAAAAGTCAGTCGCTCTGAGACTTGGAGTGGTTGTTCCCCTTGCTCTGCATGGGTAACGCTGCTTCGAGGGTGGCTGTTGTTGAGCCCATGGAGGAGCAAGGAAAGGGACGGAAGCTATACTGTTACACTGGCAAAACTAAAGTGCCTATAAGAACATCCAATAGTCAAAGGTGTAAGGGTTTTCTTCTGGTGAAAGAGAGGCGGACCAAAATGCAGCGTGGTGGTTATTCATGTTTTTAATAAAGACAAGTATACATGAACAGACTAAACAAAACAAGAAAAGTGAAAACCTAAACAGTCCTATCTGGTGCAAACACAGAGACAGGAACAATCACCCACCAAACCCAACACAAAACAGGCTACCTAAATATGGTTCCCAATCAGAGACAATGACTAACACCTGCCTCTGATTGAGAACCATATCAGGCCAAACAGAAATAGACAAACCAGACACACAACATAGAATGCCCACCCAGCTCACGTCCTGACCAACACTAAAACAAGGAAAACACATACGAACGATGGTCAGAACGTGACAAAAGGTTAATGAAAAACAAATGGTATAGAGGGAAATAGTCCTATAATTCCTATAATAACTACAACCTAAAACTTCTTACCTGGGAATATTGAAGACTCATGTTAAAAGGAACCACCAGCTTTCATATGTTCTCATGTTCTGAGCAAGGAACTTAAACATTAGCTTTCTTACATGGCACATATTGCACTTTTACTTTCTTCTCCAACACTTTGTTTTTGCGTTATTTAAACCAAATAGAACATGTCTCATTATTTGTTGGAGGCTCATCGGTATCGGCCTTTTTTGGTCCTCCAATAATCGGTATCGGCGTTGAAAAATCATACTCGGTCGACCTCTAATTTGAACCCAGGTCTGCTTCTCATACAGTTAACATATTAATGCACTGTAAACATGAGCCCTGCCTCAAACACTCATGACAGAACCCGGTCTTACTCTGCTACAGTAAGGGTCAGGTGCAACTTTGCAACCAACACAGGCTTGTACCACAGCCTTTGAGCAGAGACCTGCAAGCTAAACCTACAGACTCATCCTATAGTGACATTGCAGGGTAAGGAGATTCTAGTGAACTTACTAGAGCAATAAAGAGATTCTAGTGAACTTACTAGAGCAATAAGGAGATTCTAGTGAACTTACTAGAACAATAAGGAGATTATAGTGAGCTTACTAGAGCAATAAGGAGATTCTAGTGAACTTACTAGAGCAATAAGGAGATTCTAGTGAACTTACTAGAGCAATAAGGAGATTCTAGTGAACTTACTAGAGCAATAAGGAGATTCTAGTGAACTTATTAGAGCAATAAGGAGATTCTAGTAAACTTACTAGAGCAATTGATACATTTTAGTGCTGATTTTAGTGCTGATAATCAAATGTTATCCGTTTTATGTATGATAAGCTGATTTTGTTACAATGTTTAGAAAGAATGTATAATATTTTACATGTAATCACTTGTCATAGATAACCCTTAACTGTTCAGCATGGCCAATCACATCAGTGTCCTGAGATGCATCCTGCTGCTGCTATTGGCCATCGCTCTAACCTCGGCTTTGAGAACATTGGACACGACCAAAGAGCTGGAGGGACCCCACCCCCTCGCCACGGCCTAGAAGTACTCCTCTGTTATGTCCAGACCTGCATCGACAACAACATGGTGTCTCTCTGTGACCCCAGGGAGGGAGCATACAGGTTCCATATGTTCAAGAACTACAAACTGTTACTCCCCAAACTGAAAGACCAGAACCTGTACATCTACTACACCATTGTTAACCTCCATTCCCACGGTGCAGAAAACCTGCCCTATGAAGTGAGGTGGTACTACGACAAGGACAACCTCCTCAGCAACCAGGACAGGGTGTTGGTGAAGTACAACCAGAACAACAATCACATCGACAAGATCTACATCTCAGAGCACTACAAGCAACGCAAGACGTACATGATCGGGCCCAATCTTCTCTCCTCTCTCAGACAGCCCAGCTGGCTTGCATTGATATGATAGTATGAATATCAAATCTGTACATTATGCTATTCACTGTTGTTTTTCTTGCCACAAACCTGATGGCATTACTAAACCTGTAATATGTCAACCTGACTTCATGGGTGATGTGTTTACTGTAACTTTCTGTTTCCTTTACAGACACACTATAGAAATGCATTTTTACAGACAGAACATTGTGATTCTGAGTGCACTGAAATCAAGTTAAATTAGGTCTGCTATAATGCAGGTCAGTTCAGCACATTGGCCAATGTCCTTGTTCAATCATTCCTATTGATGTTGATTCAACTGATGACTTACATGACTATAGAATGTGAACGTAATGTAACAGGGGGTATATTTTTGTTGCTGCTGCTTTCTAAATTGTTTCATACTAGTTCTTTACTTATACAATTGTAGAAGAGTTGATCACAGAGTGACAGTGTTCTCTATGCCAGTGGCGGTCGGTGCCGTTTAAGATGAGGGAGGACAATACTTAATGAGCATGGCCTTATTTCTATTACAGCATATTGAATGACTGTCATTTATATTCCATTCACCCAGCTCAATGTAACATCGGTAGGTTTAGGCTACGTACTACATGATACTCCATTTTTCCTTATACTCATCATGAGGTTGCTACAACCTAGCCTATGAATGAAAGTTTACAACGTAGGTGCACAGGTCGAGAGAAATTTGAATATTCAAGGTGACAGACATTCAATACCGCCTTGCACAATCTTGAGTGCATCTAGCTGATCTAGGGTGTAACCATTAGTCCAACAGTTGCAAATGAGAGTTTCTATTGGACAAATTCAGGTATGTTTATCCCTGTTCAGTTTCGTTTGCTTCCTTTTAAGAAATGTTTTTCAACAGAATCGGCAGAATGAATACGCCCCCGATCACACGCAAAAGCAGTTCACTTTCATAGCAGCCAGATCGTTGTATAAAGATCGTTGTATAATTCCATTTCTCCTCCGCTCACCTTTTCCCTTCTCTTGTGTACTTCAGTGCACAACACATCAGCTGTCTGTGACCAGATGAAAAAGCCTTTCCAAGCCAAACCTTCATATTATAAAAGCTAACCACTACACACAGCCTACATCGTTGTCGCCATATTAGCTAATGTCAAGTCAACACCATAGCTACGAGAACTAATGCATTAGTAAACCCACTACAATCATGAAGTACAGTGTAGCAAGAAGTTTAGCAGTTACATCGGTGGGCCCTGGTGGCAATAAATTAATACAACCAAAAGCTAACCTTGACTTAGCCATAGCCAGCTAGTTAACATAGCATCCTTCTCTGTTTGAGCCAAGTGTTTGAGTAGGCTAATCTAGCTAGCTAGCTGATTTTCTAGCAAACTAAGTGAAAGTGAAAGTGAACAAAAATAATAAATATAGCAATCTCTCTCTCACTTGCTTCTCCTTCATTTTTGAAGGAATTAATTTGTTCAAAACTGTTCAACTATTGTCTTTCTCTCTCCTATGGGGTCAACTACTCACCACATTTTATGCAGTGCAGTGCTAGCTAGCTGTAGCTTATGCTTTTAGTGCTTGATTCATTCTCTGATCCTTTGATTTGGTGAACAACATGTCAGTTCATGCTGAAAAAGCTCTGATAGTTCGGAGGATATCCTCTGGAAGTTGTCATAATTACTGTGTAAGTCTATGGAAGGGGGTGAGAACCACAAGCCTCCTAGGTTTTGTATTGAAGTCAATGTACCCAGAGGAGGACGGAAATTATCTGTCCTCCGGCTACACCATGGTGCTACCCTGCAGAGTGCTGTTGAGGCTACTGTAGTGTTTTAATCAATTATTTGGTGCCGCAAATATATGTAGCATAGTTGTATCTAAAAAGGATGACTTTTTAAATATTTCAGTTTTTATTTTTATGAAATTCACTGAGGACGGCGGTCCCCCCCTTCCTCCTCTGAGGAGCCTCCACTGCTCTGTGCTCACCCAAGCCTGACACCACCCTGAAGGGGAAGTTTTAGTGGTGTTGTCTTTTGCAGTATAATACCAGCTCCTTTGACATATACCACTTAAGTTTAAAATAAACACTTCTCTATTCACCACTTTCTCCACTCGCCCTAAGAATAATGGTCTTTCTCCAACATAGCTTAGAAAATCATCTGAGTGTGGCATTAGTTTATCTGTAGTACAGAGAGAGAGAGAGAGAGAGAGAGAGAGAGATAAGGATATAACAATTACTTGTTTATAGAGGATGAGAAATAGCATGTTTACTGAAATGAATAAGGATAGCAGGAGATACAACCATGAGTAATGGTTTTAGTGTGAGACCACATGTCCATATGACTGTTTTAATGTCCCAGTACACAATATGAAGTGTAATAGTCTACTCAGGTCTGTGGATTGCTATCATAATCTCAGTACAGACCTTTGACCATTATCCAAACAGATGAGTTAAGACATTGGCACAACTCTACATTTAACGTATTTCTGTATTTTACTAATAGACAACATTTGAGTTGTTTCCCAGTGAAGAAAGAAAATGCTATCCTAGTTTTATAGACTGCTATTACACAATACAAGAAAGACTGTAATTTGATAAATTGTAGAAAGAGGGAGAAACAGCCTTCTCTCTCTTGTAACTCTCTCTCTCTCTCTCTCTCCTCCCAAGCTCCCTACACTCCTACAGTGTCTCCAGACCTGAGAAAGCCAAGCTAAGCCAAGCCTCTACTTCTACTCATTCATCTTGAGCTCTGCTCTGTTGCCACAGGGAGGACAGCAATTTTGAAGGTGTACTTTTCCTTCAGGCCAAATTCAGATTTGATTTGATACTCCCACTGAGAATGTTATGGCGCTCCTGAAAAGAGCCATGGGAAAATAAGTCCAGTGTGGCCAGATAAGATAGATTTATAGGGGCTTCAGTGTATACAAAATGTTGAGGTGTTGATGGGGCAGTGTGTGTGTGTGTGTGTGTGTGTGTGTGTGTGTGTGTGTGTGTGTGTGTGTGTGTGTATGCATTGTGAATTATATTTATTGGTGAGATGTAATAGTCCACACCATAAACAAACCCGACAGAATTAAATACACACACACACACACACACACACACACACACACACACACACACACACACACACACACACGAGACAGATCAGTGATGTACTACATATTATATTCTTCTCTCATCGTCCCTGTGCCTCTGTCTCCCTTTTTGTTCTCTCTAAATGAGAATTAAATCAAGTCAGATTAAAGGCAGTGCTTGGAGGAGCTCTGATGTGTCTGTCCGTGCTTAACAGGAGACAGGTTTTTCTCTTTCTGCACTAGCTGCCTGGGCGGATGGGGGGAGTCCGTCTGACTCCGAGCAGCTCTTTGACAGAATTCTAAAGCGACGGAATGAACAGATGTCTCCCAATGATTAATGTGCCTTTCTTCTTCTCCTCTGAAGAGCAGCATGCCCGTGCATCTCTTACCCTCCTCTCTCTTCTCTATCTCCTCCTTCTTATAGTCACTCTGTAAAGCTAGTTTGCTCACTTACTTCTCTCTCTCTTTCTCTGCCCCCCTCTTGCTCTGTCTTTCCCCAAGTTCATCCTTCATAGAACTCTTATGCCTCTCTTTCTCTTAATCTTGTCTCACAGATATGAGGCCTATCAGAGGTGGGGTTATAGGGCCACGGAGTGATATACATGTTTTTTTTAATAGGTTAAATCATGGGTTAGAGTCCTGGAGAGTTAGGAGATGTGTGGTAGGATGATATGAGGTGAGAGAATAACATGGGCTGAGA
This sequence comes from Oncorhynchus nerka, assembly GCF_034236695.1. NCBI lineage: Eukaryota > Metazoa > Chordata > Actinopteri > Salmoniformes > Salmonidae > Oncorhynchus > Oncorhynchus nerka. The sequence continues at coordinate 12,477,671 of NC_088398.1, read as the reverse complement.
TGGCTGTGGATAGTCATGTAGGTTGAGACTGCTTTGTTGAATAGAAATACACTGGGATGATGGTATGTCAGATCTGCATACATTTCCATAGGAAGGGGTGAATGACATAATGGTGAGAGAGCTATCCCAAAGCTTCCAGAGAGAACAGCACTGGACTGCTTCACTTCATAGATGTAGTTATATGCACATAGCGTGTTGGGGATATGGGGGTAGGCAGGACGTGAAGGACAGAGGATAGGTGAGGGCTCTTGGAATAAGACTGGTTAGTGTGTACTGACGATTACACACGAAATCCAAGAAACAGAAACAAAAGAGGTAAGTCAGGCACTTCTCTCCTCAGAAAATAAAGTGCAGATTACCGGTGCAGGTAGGTTTGATGAGAGAAGTGTAACCCAGTGTAACCCTGTGTAACCCTGTCCCCTACTGATTGTAGAGCAGACCTCCTAGTAATTGGATCGCCATCTCTAAGACAGTTCCCTTTTTCATCTCCACATGAGAACTTTTTCCATTTTACAACCTTTTCCATTTTACAAGATGGCGCTGCAGTAGGACGTGTGTATCTGTCTTTGTCTTATCCCGTGTCGTATCCCATGTAAATAGCCAGTCTTTTTCGTATGTATCTTGTTCTCACTCTCTATCTACAAACTAAATATACTTTCCTGTAACCCGCTTCACCCAATATGGTACGGATCTGCTAATTTTATTCCTTATAACTGGAACTTCCATCAGGAGCTAGCCAGCTAACTAGCTACTAGTTTTTTTAGCCACGGCTAGCGGTCCTCTCCTTTTTCCCCGTCATCAGCCAGCCTTAGCTCGGACAACACCTGCCAGTCTGCACAGCGCGATATCAAGCCAGAGCATATCGGACTGCTTCTCTCTACCATATCACCAGATTCCTGCTGCTCTGGATCATTAGACCGGATCATTACTCCGGATCATCGCAGCTAGCTGCAAACAAGTGGCTACTGTTAGCTAACGCCTCTGTCCTGAAGCAAGCACCAGCTAGCCTCGAGCTAGGCCCATATACCTGCTAATTCTAGAGCTACAATACCTCCTTTGCCAATTGGCCTGGACCCTTTATTGTCGACATGGAGCTCCGCCAATCCATCACGACTGGACTGCTGACTTAATCGTCCGATGTGGTCTCAACAGGCTATTCTGTTACGATGTCGCCGAAGAACCATCTACTAGCCCCGGCCCACTAGCTTTTCTGAATGCTGTGTCCCCTGCTCGTCTTGCGTGGTAGTGACTACCGAACAGCACCCTGACTCACCTATTTCTGCTCTTTTGACCCTATATTCACTCGGCATCACAGCTGATGCCCCCTGGACTGTTTCAATAACACGGTACCTCATTTTGTTTACCTGTCGGCCCCAGCCTTGAACTCATCGCCATTTACCTGTTGTTGTCTTAGCTCTCCTGATCAAATCCATGATTGCTTTTTGCCTCTCTCTAATCTCAATATGCATTGTCTACTGCTGTCTTGGCTAGTTTTTCTGTTTTATTTCACTGTAGAGCCTTTTATTCTCTGTCCCCAACGCACTAGACGACAAGTTCTTATAGCCTTTAGTCATGCCTTTATCCTACTCCTCCTCTGTTCCTCTGCTGATGTAGATGTTAACCCAGGCCCTGAAGCCCCCAGTTCCACTCCTATTCCCCAGGCGCTATCATTTCTTGAATTCTGTAACCGTAAAAGCCTTGGTTTCATGGATGTTATCATCAGAAGCCTCCTCCCTAAGTTTGTTTTATTCACTGCTTTAGCACACTCCACCAACCCTGATGTCCTAGCTGTGTCTAAATCCTGGTTTAGGAAGGCCACCCTGCCTTATCTCAGCTCACTGGTCACCATAGCAGCACCCACCCGTAGCACGCGCTCCAGAAGGTATATTTCACTGGTCATCCCCAAAGCCAAATCCTCCTTTGGCCACCTTTCCTTCCAGTTCTCTGCTGCTAATGACTGGAACGAATTGCAAAAAGCACTGAAGCTGAAGACTTATATCTCCCTCACTAACTTTAAGCATCAGCTGTCAGAGCAGCTTACTGATCATTGCACCTGTTCACAGCCCATCTGTAAATAGCCCACCCTACTACCTCATACCCATATTGTTATTTACTTTTTTGCTCCGTTGCACCCCAGTATCTCTACTTACACATTCATCTTCTGCACATCTATCACTCCAGTGTTTAATAGCTCAATTGTAATTATTTCGCCACTATGGCCTATTTATTGCCTTACCTCCCTAATCTTACTACATTTGCACACACTGTATATAGACTTTTCTATTGTGTTATTGACTGTGCGTTTGTTTATCGTACTGCTTTGCTCTATCTTGGCCAGGTCGCAGTTGTAAATGAGAACTTCTTCTCAACTGGCCTACGTAGTTAAAATAAAGGTCAAATAAAAATAACAATGGAGCATTACTCAAACATGTTCTTTTTTTAAAGGGTTTCAGGCCTATTCAAATATTGTTATAATTTATGAGAGCAAAACACACATAGAGAGACACACACAGAAAGATGCACATATTGTAGCCTATTCTACACTTTACATCTCTCTCTCTTTCTCCCGTCTCACTTTCTATCCATCTCTTTTGAGGCAGGCCTCTCGCAGCAGACATTTGTCTCCCCCTGCAGGTCAGTCTGAGTATGAGAATGTCAACTACACCGTCTCCTGGGGTAAAGACCATTAAAACGCATACTGCTTGGTAATTAATACCAGCCTATGGTAAAGGGCTCACATTAAATATTTATACTGTGGTTAATATTTTATATGTCAATTTTGTATTTAAATTGGATTTAATATTTAATATAAATACAGTGCTAAGTGAGGATGACTATTTTCTAAACATCCGTCCAGACATCCTATATATGGTTGCAGGAGTAAATAGAGGTATGACGGGCATACTGCACAGGGGTGGAACACACACAGACATTCACACACGCACTCACATGGACATACACACACTGTGCAGGTGAGTGAATGTTTTGTTTCACAGTCCACTCGCTTTGAATGAAATGTGCCTATAGACACTGACAGATACATGGCGCCATAAAACAAAGCTCAGCGGTTCCTCAAATATTAAATACTAAGACCGGGTTTTCCGCTCAGAGCTTTCTTCTGGCTCTGTAACAAACAGCGGGAGACAATTGCTAAATCCTTTGATGAGATTCCAAAGACAGTTTTCTTGGAAAATGTACAAATGAGGGTGATTCTAGATATACAGTCGTGGCCGAAAGTTTTGAGAATGAAACAAATATTAGTTTTCACCAAGTCTGCTGCCTCAGTTTGTATGATGGCAATTTGCATATACTCCAGACTTTTATGAAGTGATCAGATGAATTGCAATTAATTGCAAAGTCCCTCTTTGCCATTCAAATGAACTGAATACCAAAAAAACATTTCCACTGCATTTCAGCCTTGCCACATAAGGAACAGCTGACATCATGTCAGTGATTCTCTCTTTAACACAAGTGTGAGTGTTGACGAGGTCAAGGCTGGAGATCACTCCGTCATGCTGATTGAGTTCGAATAACAGACTGGAAGCTTCAAAAGGAGGGTGGTGCTTGGAATCATTCTTCCTCTGTCAACCATGGTTACCTGCAAGGAAACATGTGCAGTCATCATTGCTTTGCACAAAAGGGCTTCACAGGCAAGGATATTGCTGCCAATAAGATTGCACCTAAATCAACCATTTATCGGATCATCAAGAACTTCAAGGAGAGCAGTTCAATTGTTGTGAACAATGCTTCAGGGCACCCAAGAAAGTCCAGCAAGCGCCAGGACCGTCTCCTGAAGTTGATTCAGCTGCGTGATCGGGGCACCACCAGGACAGAGTTTGCTCAGGAATGGCAGCAGGCAGGTGTGAGTGCATCTGCACGCACAGTGAGGCGAAAACTTTTGGAGGATGGCCTGGCTTCAAGAAGGGCAGCAAAGAAGCCACTTCTCTCCAGGAAAAACATCAGGGACAGACTGATATTCTGCAAAAGGTACAGGGATTGAACTGCTGAGGACTGGGGTAAAGTCATTTTCTCAGATGAATCCCCTTTCCGATTGTTTGGGGCATCCGGAAACAAACTTGACCAGAGAAGACAAGGTGAGCTCTACCATCAGTTCTGTGTCATGCCAACAGTAAAGCATCCTGAGACCATTCATGTGTGGGGTTGCTTCCCAGCCAAGGGAGTGGGCTCACTCACAATTTTGCCTAAGAACACAGCCATGAATAAAGAATGGTACCAACACATCCTCTGAGAGCAACTTCTGCCAACCATCCAGGAACAGTTTGGTGATGAACAATGCCTTTTCCAGCATGATGGAGCACCTTGCCATAAGGCAAAAGTGATAACTAAGTGGCTTGGGGAACAAAACATTGATATTTTGGGTCCATGGCCAGGAAACTCCCCAGACCTTAATCCCATTGAGAAATTGTGGTCAATCCTCAAGAGGCGGGTGAACAAACAAAACACCACCAATTCTGACAAACACCAAGCATTTATTATGCAAGAATGGGCTGCCATCAGTCAGGATGTGGACCAGAAGTTCATTGACAGCATGCAAGGGCGGATTGCAGACAGCTTGAAAAAGAAGGGTCAACAATGCAAATATTGACTCTTTGCATCAACTTCATGTAATTGTCAATAATAACATTTGACACTTATGAAATGCTTGTAATTATAGTTCAGTTTTCCATAGTTACATCTGACAAAAATATCTAAAGACACTGAGGCAGCAGACTTTTTGAAAAAGTATATTTGTGTCATTCTCAAAACTTTTGGCCACGACTGTACAGTATAGACTGTAGAGATTAGTACAGATTTATCTGAAGAAAAATGTCAGGACTCCAGAGATTGTCCTGGATTTGTGTGTGTGGCGATGGGGCGATGTGAAGGAGTGAGTAATGTGAGGATCTCTCATCATTACTATGTGGGTTGTAGAGTACAGTAGCAGTGGCTCAAACCTCTCCTCAGAGACCCGAGGACCCCGGAACTAACTCACCTGATTCACCTAGTCAAGGGCTTGATGATTAGTTGACAATTTGTTTCAGGTGTGCTAGCTATGGAATAAGTCAAATATATGGAACAGCTGGTGGTAGATGTTTGAGAACCCCTGCAGTACAGTGCAGGGGCAGGGGACGCCTCCCCTTTTTGATATACAGTAGGTAGGTGTGTGGGGCCCGGGTGTCTCTCCTACGTTTTGACCCTCTGTCATTACAAAGCTGGAGGGAGATCTCCATCTATTTATCACACTGGATCATCAGCCAGTCCTTTGTGTTTTCCTATACCCATCTTCTTCACAGTGATAGCAGTAGGCAGACATTATGCGGTGTGCCCAGAGGGAAAATGATGAAGAGAATCCGCCAGGCTTGAGTGTTCTCTGCCAAAGAGGATGGGCAGAGAGAGCTAATCAATCATGGCTTGTTCAGTTAGAACGAGGATAAAGGAGGTGACGTCTGGAGGGACCGTTAGCCTTCTCACTCTGACGAGGCTCATTACTCCACAGCACATGTGGCGGGTGTCACATGTTCCTCTTCACTCTTTATTTCAAAGCTCTATGTACATTACAATGTGGATACTAACATGCTGGCTTAATGTCTGCCTTCATTTACATTTAACTAGATTCCATGACATTCTGTATAAACCCATCCTGGAGAGTTTGGTTCTGGAATTTTGCTGATATGTTCTCTCTCATACTATGACAGGAGAGCAGATACAGACTTCACATATGGACGTTGTAATCGTGAGTCATTTTAAATGTATCATTCCAACGATGATATGATGGCTGCTATCAATATATGAGGGTTTTGATTTGTTAGAAAACACTTAAACCTCTCTGGGATATGTGGGACGGTAGCGTCCCACTTGGCCAAAAGCCAGAGAAAATGCAGAGTGCCAAATTCAAATCAATTCCTATTAAAATCAAACTTTCATGGAATCACACATGTAAGATGCCAAATTAAAGCTACACGTCTTGTGAATCCAGCCAACATGTCAGATTTCAAAAAGGCTTTTCGGCAAAAGCAAACGATGCTATTATCTGAGGATAGCACCTCCGTAAACAAAAGAGAGAAAACATATTTCAACCCTGAAGGCGCGACACAAAACGCAGAAATAAAATTATAAATCATGCCTTACCTTTGATGAGCTTCTTCTGTTGGCACTCCAATATGTCCCATAAACATCACAAATGGTCCTTTTGTTCGATTAATTCCGTCCATATATATTCAAAATGTCAATTTATTTGGCACGTTTGATCCAGAAAAACACTGGTTCCAACTTACACAACGTGACTACAAAATATCTCAAAAGTTAACTGTAAACTTTGCCAAAACATTTCAAACTACTTTTGTAATACAACGTTAGGTATTTTTTAAAGTAAATAATCAATAAAATTGAAGACGGGATGATCTGTGTTCAATACAGGAAGAAAACAAACTGATGCTAGCTTTCTGGTCATGCGCCTTTATCAAACAGTACACATGAAGTGACCCTCGTTCAAGATGGCAAAGAAATAACCTCAACCAATTTCTAAAGACTGGTGACATCCAGTGGAAGTGGTAGGATCTGCATGCAAGTCCCTTAGAAATCTGGATTCCCAATGAAAATCCATTGAAAAGAGAGTGACCTCAAAAAAAATAATCTGAATGGTTTGTCCTCGGGGTTTCGCCTGCTACATAAATTCTGTTATATACGCACAGACATGATTCAAACAGTTATAGAAACTTCAGAGTGTTGTCTATCCAAATCTACTGATAATATGCATCTTATCTTTTGAGGATGAGTAGCAGGCAGTTGAATTTGGGCATGCTTTTCATCCAAAATTCCAAATACTGCCCCCTATCCTAGAGATGTTTAACAAACAATACAACAAGGTGTGCTTGTATACCTTTGTGGGAGCGGAAGAAAGGAAATCCAATCTGTTTCCCTCTTTCTGGGATGACCACTGCAAAGTCTCTCCCTCTCTCTCTTTGCTCATAGGCGATTCTCACACTATCATTGTCTGGCCAACCTGGGGAAGTAACCAAAAGCCATCTCATTAATCAAATGTGCTCTGACCAGGGACAATCATGCAGGATTGAGGCATTGTAATCTCTCAAACTGCAAAGTTCTGGGGAAGCTAATAGATTCTCTGTGAATTGTAATTCCATAAGACAAAAACAGGAAGTGTGGGTAGAGAAAAATGACACTCTTAAAATGTAAGTGAAGGTCATTCCAATTATCTGTGATGGAACTAGTCCCTTACAACGCCTCACACCCTTCACATCCCCTTATCTAAAGAATCAACAGACTATGTATGAATCAGAATGAATATGGGTGGGGGGCATAGGGTGGCATGAGAGGGCAGTAGAAACGGTTGTGCAGTTAGTAGTGTGTCTCAGAGATGGAGAGAGATCCCAATGTCACCCAGTGACAGGAGAGGACAGCGCCTTCATTAGGGCGGTGAGTTGGCCTCGCATTTACATCAGAACCACGGCAGACAAGAGAGGAGAGCAGCCTCAGTAGTGCGCTAACCAGCATTCCCCTCCTAATCACTCACTCAGTTATCATAGTCAGACAGGTCCGGCGATTGTACTGAAGGCACATGGGATGTCTATGTCTGTGCATTAAGCATTCATTTAACTGACCAGGGGGAGAGTGATGAGCGTCACATACTCGCTTGCATGTTTACTTTCCCCTAATTTCTGGTCCATTCTTTTCTTACCCCTCCCTCTCAGTATTTATCAGGGCTGTCACGCAGCAGAGATGGCATGGCTGACGAGCGGGCTGAGAGGGAGGGACATGCCATGCGTCTCTGATTGCCTCCGGGGTTGCTAAGGTCATGTGTTATTGCATTGTTACCATAATATCATCTCTAATGTGACTCCCGGCCCCAGCATCTATAGTGAGACTCATCATTCAGGGCCACTTGATATTTCCACTCATGTCTATAGCCAAAGAGCAATATTATGACCTGATTCAAGTGCTGAAGCTTGAGTACCATCCTGTAAATCAACCATGTCACTTAAGCATTAATATGTCCCTTTAATAGGGACAAAAAAATAACATAGATCACACGCTATATACCTCTATTATACTAAATAAACCACTCCTAAGACTCTTTAGTTCTCTCCTCCTCAGAGTCCTGATATTGAGCACTGAGTTATCTCATCTACATGCAGAGACAGTATCCCCATCCCCAAAACCTTGCAATTCAAAGGCCCCAACTGCACTTAGCAATTTTAATTAAAAGTTATTTAATCCTTTCGGGACGTAATCACCTCAAATTAAGCTCTGTTTTTCTTTGTCTGAAATTGTCTTTGTCTCTGTTGGGTTGAGCAGTGAGAATACTTTGCCTCAGTAGAAGTATGTGTCAGTGAACCGTGGTGGGAGGGGAGGTGTTCCTGCCTTGCTCTCAGAAGACCTGTGTGTTAAGCATGGAAATGTCACTGAAACTAGAACAGGAAACGTGAAGGTTAGCATTTGCTATGGAATGACACATGTCATCCTGAAACACAACACCTGGTATCCTTGACAAAAGCAGAGAGAGAGAGAGAGAGAGAGAGAGAGAGAGAGAGAGAGAGAGAGAGAGAGAGAGAGAGAGAGAGAGAGAGAGAGAGATTAAATGGATCTGTCCTGACCTCTGAGAGAGAAAGGATAGTGAGGAGAGGAGGAAGGTGAGAACAGAGTTTAAATGGATCTGTCCTGACCTCTAAGGGAGTCTATTAGATTACCACTGATCTCTCATGGCGACAGCCCAGCCCATTCACAACTTCAGAGGACACACAGAGAAGTATTCACAGCTCAACACTGCCCTCCAATGGAGTGAACTAAGATCAAATACCTGGAAACATAGTAGGCCTTTTTCCCCCACTGACAATTAGGCTGGACTGCAATTTAGTCATCACTTTTCATTTATGATGCCAATTTACAATAGAGATTTACTTACCAGAGATTTGATTTAAAAAGTTCAACTCTATCCATTAATGCCTTGTTTCCAGGACAAATTTAATTCAGAATAGTCATCAAATATAATGTTTGTTGCTCCAACATACCTGTATCGGTGAGTTGCGTTTCATTGCTTTGGTTAATTGTTTGCCAGTGTCTGTTTGGCCTTTGGTTCTTAAAGATTCAGACATGTTCTTAGATGCCACTGTTGAAATGGATGCTGTTTGCCGTTCATATTGTAGCGACCTTAACCCAACACCTAGCAACCTCATCAAGAAATGCAGACCTCTTGCCGTAATGGTTAAGGTGTTGGTTTGACAGTTGTTAGACTAGGGTTCAAGTCCCATTTGGGGCTACCTCTGAATTTGCTATATTGGTGTTAGAAGTGGGATGGTGCAATTGAGGTGTAGAATTGGTATAGAGAAGTGTGCGGACACGCTCTCCCGGAGGAAAGTGGGTAATGTAGCGACCAACAACTAGCAACCTCGTCAAGGGGTTTGGACTTCTTGGCGTAACGGAAGTTGCATTGACAGTCGCTCTACCCAGGTTTGAGAGTCCAGGTCTGGGCTACCCCCCAAATCCGCTATAATGTTGTGTGTTATTAAGTACATTTTAGGAGTTTAACCAGGTGGAAGAATTGGCAGAGACCAAACAAACTGCCGCCAAAAATTTGCTGCAGCCATACCGGGAGAATTTTTTTTTTTTAATTGCCCGGAGACTGTAAAATAGCCATGCATCCAAATTACTATTTGAGCCAATCAGTGTTGTGACAGGGTAGGGTTGGTATACAAAAGATATCCCTATTTGACAAAAGACCAAGTCCATATTATGGCAAGAACAGCTCAAATAAGCAAAGAGAAATTACGGTCCATCATTACTTTAACACATGTAGATCAGTCAATCCGGAACATTTTAAGAAAAAATAACCATCAAACGCTATGATGAAACTGGCTGTCATGAGGAACGCCAAAGGAAAGGAAGACCCAGAGTTAGCTCTGCTGCAGAAGAAAATTTCATTAGAGTGACCAGCCTCAGAAAATGCAACCCAAATGCTTCACAGAGTTCAAGTAACAGACACATCTCAACATCAACTGTTCAGAGAAGACTGAGTGAATCAGTCCTTCTTGGTCGAATTGCTGCAAAGAAGCCACTACTAAAGGACACCAATAATAAGAAGAGACTTGCTTGGGCCAAGAAAAACGAGCAACGGACATTAGACCGGGGGAAATCTGTCATTTGGTCTGATGATTTTGGTCTGAGATTTTTGGTTCCAACTGCCGTGTCTTTGTGAGAAGCAGAGTAGGTGGACGGATGATCTCCACGTGTGTGGTTCCCATCGTGAAGCATGGAGGAGGAAGTGGGATGGTGTGGGGGTGCCTTGCTAGTGACTGTCAGTGATTTATTTAGAATTGAAGGCTTACTTAACCAGCATGGCTACCACAGCATTCTGCAGAGATACGCCATCCCATCTGGTTTGAGCTTAGTGGGACAATCAATTGTTTTTCTGCTGTATCAGAGGACCTGGCCTCCACAGTCACCTGATCTCAACCCAATTGAGATGGTTTGGGATTAATTGGACCGCAGAGTGAAGGAAAAGCAAGTGCATATATATATAGAGAGTGTGTATATACATACATTTTCCTTAATAATGTTACTGTCCCCACTACACCAACAAATGCTTTTCTATGCCTCTTAGCTAGCTAGCTATTAATGTGCTAGCCTATAACGTGGCTAGCAATTAACCAACGCCCCCCTCCTTTGCCAACCATGACACTGTTTTACTCAATGCGCATGCAAGAGCTGTCAAAGATAACAGTGACGGATGTACATCGTCTGGCTAAGACAAGTAGCAAAGCACCGACCTCCAAGTTGGAAAAAGAATTCAAACTTTGTCTCCAGTTACCTTTTCAACTATGAAGGTAGGCTACTTGGCTATACCTATCAGACCAGACAAGGACGTTTACTCAAAGCTGTAACGTAGTTTAAGACATGCTTTTTACAGTAGTTAGCTGACATTATGATTGCTCATTCTTTTTATTCCAAGCAGTTTCGAACAGGGACAAAGTGACAGGAGAAGTAAGCATAAGGGCTTGCTCCTACAGGTCCATGAGGAAAAATTAGAAACCACACAGTTTGAGTGTAGGGTGAAAAGTCAGCTGTTTGTGACACTACATGCTGGTTACACAGTCAGAGATGAAGCCTAGTCTACATTGACAAGGAGTTCCTGTCAATGTAGATCTGCATTAAGAGCCATTGCTTAGTCTAGGACAAGGCTTAACCCATGTCTATGAAACTGTTCTTAGTGTAGTATTTGTAGACATACTGAGGTGCAAAATAGCAAAAACATAAATAACAATATAGGGATGAAGTAGTTGGGTGTGCTATTTACAGATGGGCTGTGTATATGGACAGTGATCGGTAAGCTGCTCTGACAGCTGGTGCTTAAAGTTAGTGAGGGAGATATGAGTCTCAGCCTCCTGAGGTTGAAGAGGTGCTGCTGCACCTTCTTCACCATGCTGTCTGTGTGGGTGGACCATTTCAGTTTGTCCGTGATGTGTACGCAGAGGAACTTAAAATTTTCCACCTTCTCATCTACTGTTCCCTCGATGTTGATAGGTGGCTGCTCCCTCTGCTGTTTCCTGAAGTCCACGATCATCTCCTTTGTTTTGTTGACATTGAGTGTGAGGTTATTTTCCTGACACCACACTCTGAGGGCCCTCACCTCCTCCCTGTAGGCTGTCCCGTCGTTGTTGGTAATCAAGCCTACCACTGTAGTGTCGTCTGCAAACTTGATGATTGAGTTGGAGGCGTGCATGGCCACACGGTCATGGGTGAACAGGGAGTACAGGAGAGGGCTGAGAACGCACCCTTGTGGGGCCCCAGTGTTGAGGATCAGGGGGTGGAGTTGTTACCTACCCTCACCACCTGGGGGCGGCCCATAAGGAAGTCCAGGACCCAGTTGCACAGGGCGGGGTCAAGACCCAGGGTCTCAAGCTTAATGACGAGTTTGGAGGGTACTATGGTGTTAAATGAGCTGTAGTCGATGAACAGCATTCTCACATAGGTATTCCTCTTGTCCAGATGGGTTAGGGCAGTGTGCAGTGTGGTTGCGATTGCATTGTGGACCTATTTGGGCGGTAAGCAAATTGGAGTGGGTCTAGGGTGTCAGGTAGGGTGGAGGTGATATGGTCCTTGACTAGTCTCTCAAAGCACTTCATGATGACGGAAGTGAGTGCTACTGGGCGGTAGTCGTTTAGCTCAGTTACCTTAGCTTTCTTGGGAACAGGGACAATGGTGGCCCTCTTGAAGCATGTGGGAACAGCAGACTGGGATAAGGATTGATTGAATATGTCTGTAAACACACCAGCCAGCTGGTCTGCGCATGCTCCGAGGACGTGGCTGGGGATGCCGTCTGGGCTGGCAACCTTGCGAGGGTTAAGACGTTTACTCACGTTGGCTGCAGTGAAGGAGAGCCTGCAGGTTTTGGTTGCAGGCCGTGTCATTGGCACTGTGTTGTCCTCAAAGCGAGCAAAGAAGTTGTTTAGTTCGTCTGGGAGCAAGACATTGTGGTCCGCAACGGGGCTGGTTTTCCTTTTGTAGTCCGTGATTGACTGTAGACCCTGCCACATACCTCTCGTGTCTGAGCCGTTGAATTGCGACTCTCCTTTGTCTCTATACTGACACTTAGCTTGATTGATTGCCTTGCGGAGGGAATAGCTACACTGTTGTATTCGGTCATGTTTCTGATCACCTTGCCTTGATTAAAGGCAGTGGTTCGTGCTTTCAGTTTTGCGCGAAAGCTGCCATCAATCCACTGTTTCTGGTTGGGGAATGTTTTAATAGACGCTGTGGGTACAACATCACCGATGCACTTGCTAATAAACTCGCTCACCGAATCAGCGTATTCATCAATGTTATTGTCCGACGCTATGCGGAACATATCCCAGTCCACGTGATCGAAGCAATCTTGAAGCGTGGAATCCGATTGGTTGGACCAGCGATGAACAGACCTGAGCACAGACGCTTCCTGTTTTAGTTTCTGTCTATAGGCTGGGAGCAACGAAATGGAGTCGTGGTCAGATTTTCCGAAAGGAGGGTGGGGGAGGGCTTTATATGCATCGCGGAAGTTAGAATAACAATGATCCAGGGTTTTGCCAGCCCAGGTCACGCATTCAATATGCTGATAAGATTTTGGGAGCCTTGTTTTCAGATTAGGTCTATAATAGTTTTGGTCTAGTGTCTCCCGCTTTGAAGAGGGAGATTGCGGCAGCTGCATGGGTGGGCAATTTGCTGCGTGGGTGCAGAGCTGTTGGCCGGAGTAGGGGTAGCCAGGTGGAAAGCATAGCCAGCCGTAGAAAAATGCTTAATTTAAATTCTCGATTATCGTAGATTTATTGGTGGTGACTGTTTCCTAGCCTCAGTGCAGTCGGCAGCTGGGAGGAGGTATTCTTATTCTCCATGGACTTTAGTGTCCCAAAACATTTTGGAATTTGTTTATGTAATCACTGTTATGTTGGACGCATTAGATCACATTTAAACAAGGGCATATACCCTTAATAGAAAAGTTTAAACCCGTACTGCTGTAATGAAATGAGTTGCTGTTGCGCCAGTAACTTCTGTTTGCCGGTCATGATACATGTTGAGTGATTTTATAGTCTAATCATTTTCTTTTTATATCCCCATGTAGGTTGTAATGAAGCCCTCTGAGCCAGTAACAATTACACAACATCACTGTTCATGTGTTGATGGCAGTGCATTACTATTCCAGTCTGCACACTATTCCAAGATGGGAACACCAATCGTCCCACCTGTGCCCAGCTGGACAGATACCAAGCAGCAGTGGCATGCAGCCATGGACTAGGTTATGTTTATATAACTATACCACATATCAACATCATATGGTTATAATCACATCATAAAGCTAATAAATGATTTAATGAAAACTTAAATCGTCTCATGATTAGATTTAGATTAGTGCCCTTGTACTGTCTTTTTACAGGGTCTCCAACCTGGGCCCATAGGCAAAATGACCATCACCAAGCCCACCAAAGAGTGTATGGCAGAAATAGGGATTAGTTGAGTATTCCCTAATAGCCAGTATAGTAGGTGGTCTTGTCCTATTACACTTTGACTATATACAATTATTTAATTTCAGGTGGTGTCAAGTATTGTTTAGATTTGCTAACCACAGCGGCTGCTTTGCAGAAGTACACTCTACAGTGCCCTTCTTGGAACGTTCCCTAACCTCTCAGTTCTCCAGATAGAAGAGGCATACAAGAACTTTGACCCTCTATCCAAGCCATTGATCTGCTTTTAGTCAACTCCCACTTTGGAAAGGTACAGGTGGGGAGCCTCCTGTCTTACCAGCAGCCTCCAATCACTACGTGACCATAGTTCACCATAAGGAGACACCACCATTCCCTTCACTGCCCCTGGATGGCTACAGACTGGAGAGCAACTTTAAAGGCTGCACATTTGTGCTCAGTGAAGACCAGCTTCACAGTCTCTTCAGGTGAGAGAATACATAGAGACCCAGTGGTGTTCTCACTCATTAGAGAAGGGTGACTGGTACTACTTTTGTGTACATGCTAAATAAAGTTCTTAGGCAGGAAAGACTAAATAACAAGGGACAGGCTCCTTTATCTTTCAATTAATTTAAGAGAAACAAACTAATATCTGTCTTTGCAATTAATTAATCATTTAAAATATTCAGTTACATTTTTCTCTTCTCTTGTCACTGTAAATAAGAACTAACATTTTGTTTGGAGGATAAGCAGAGGTGTTTTATCAATAAATGGACTACAGGGTGTTAGACAATGTGGATGGTCACAGCAACAAAAAAAAAGGACAGAATCATTGCAGTAGTAGCTCATTGCTCCTTTGCCCATGCCTTCACAAGAGGCCCAGATGCAGTTGATGCTTCCCATCAGTGACATGAGGATCTCCTTGACATGGTAATATTCCACTGGAATAGCAAAGGTACTGCTCCCTTCTTCAGACGTCGAAGCCCACTAGAAGGTTCAATGAAATCTTATTTTCCTAACTTTCAATACAGATGCCGCACCAACTAATAACGTTAACGTCGTTAGCACTAACTTTTGCTAGCGAGCTAGCTAAAGAGACATAACACAATCGAATTACAAAAATCACTAACTGAACGGATAAACTGAATTTTCTACAAGAATGATAAACGCTATATAAATATGATTATATTAATATACTGAGGTAATGATAAAAACGAGGCTAGTACTGTACGGCTACAATCAGGCTTACAGGAAGCTATGTATCGGGTAGGAAGTTGAGCGGATGTGGGCGTTGCTACCTTGTTCAAAAGGTCTATTAGTTTAAACTTATATGTCTGCATATTAATGTTTTGCTCATTATCCTTCAGAAGGAACAAACTTTCAGATTGACAAAGCATTCCCGCGCTAAATAATAACTTTTCTGATGCGTTAATTAATTATGAATGGACGGATTTTAAAGGGGAAATCGATATACGAGCGATCAGAAGGATAATGGTGATTGGTCATTCCGTTGCGTCTCTGAATAGCCAACCAATGGGCTTAGAGGTCTCACCCGGTTGTTGTCGCGGGAACTTTATGGAGCTATGAACACAAAACACTTGTTAGCTGCTACTGTAGTATAACAGTTTGTAAACCACCAGCCATGCATGTGTAGCTAGTTATACATGCATCACACTGACTAAATATGTCGGTGGAGTGCAGATAAGATCGCTAGCTAGAAGACACTGTTGCCAGCTATAGCTAGGTGGCTTACGCTTACTTAACTAAAGCCAGCTAGCTAGCTAGCTAGGTGGCTAACGCTAACTAAAGCCAGTTAGCTAATCAGCTTAGATAGCTAGTTACCATGCTAGCTAGCTACAACCAAATCCTTTTTATAACTGCTACAACTGTCAAGGCTAGCTACCTAGCGAAATACACTAGCTAAATAAGCAAGCTCGACAATATTGTGAAAAACTACATCCATGTTGGTTGCCTAGGTAACTAGCTAGTTAGGAAGTTAATTAAAGGTTTAATCGCAAACGTCTCACTATTATTATCCTGCCACTGTTATCCTCCCATTTTTTTGAGGCAAGATACAGGTAGCTATCCTAGCTACTTACAGGTAGCTAGCTAGTTACCTATCATCTTTGACTGGAATCATGGCACATCGACTGACGAAAGATGAGCTTGATGAACAGTTCGAGCAGTTTTTGAAAGAGGTGAGTTTAAAGTTACTGCAGACACGATAGCAGCACTATGTCTGCAATTCTGTGTGTTCATAGCTAAAGTTACTCACTAATGACGGACCTTTATGGCCACACCAAAGATGCTGATAACCAGCCTTTTCATCTGTGCCCATACTACTATGTATTCACCCAACCAACTAGCTAGATGGCTACTTTAACCTAGTCACCATTGAATTATATTCAGTCTGTCTCAGATGACTCAGTGGATTTGGGTGGCAGTGCTATGCGCCCTAGTGTTCTGGACAGCTTGGGCAGAGCCTCTCAGAAACCACCACCAAAGAAGACATCAGCTGCCCCTGTGCCGTGGTGGCAGGAGGATGACAGCGAAGAGACACCTGGCAGAGGTAAGCAAAGCCAGGGATGTGTAGGTTGATGTGCTTCAGTTTAGTTAGGATTCTCTCTCTCTCTGTGCGTGTGTGCGTGTCATTGGTTCATTCTCTGTGTATGTGTCTTTGTGCTTGAGTGTTTCATGACATGCTGAAAGGTTATATCTTTAGAGGGACACTGTGACTATGTGCTGATTTCTCATCTGCTCTGTAATTCCTGGAACATCTGTTGCATTTAATTTCAGCATCATAACATGTCCATCATAACCTGTTCCCTGCTGCTACTCCCCTGATATTTATGGTTTGACCCCTTTCATGAGTTCATCTTTGATTGGTTTACATCAGTCGACTCTTCATGACGCATTTGTATATCAGTCTTGTTGTTCTCCAGCTGTCCCCCCCCCCCCCCCACCTTCTTCTCTCCTTTCTCTTACATCTCCTATTTCCTTCCACCTGTCCCCAGCAGAGGCTGCCAAACGCAGGTTCACTAAACCCAAAAAGCCCCAGCAGCAGGCTGTGGTGAAAACTCAGGAGGATGAGAGTGAGAGCAGCCCAATGAAAAGCACCCCTCAGGGTATAGGAATCACTACTGTAACCCCCTAGTTTCTTAGGGCCACCCAATGGCACATTGTCTCCCCATCATTGGTGTTAGTACAGTGACATGCTGCCAACCATCACTTTCTCTCATTAGCTTTAGTCCTGCCCTCTAACCTCTCCTTTGCTATATATATATATATATTTTTTTTTTTTTTTTTTGCCTTAGATCTTCTCTTCCTCCAAGCTAACCCTTAAATATTTCTAGCTCACATTTAGTAGTTCTCTCCTTTTGCCCACCTACTCTTTGAGGGTGTCCCTTTCACTGAGATCCTTTTATTTGTGTGTACAGAACATGATTCCTTTCCATGATCTACTCTCTTATCTTCCATTGGTTAGCTGTCACAGTGGAAGCCCCCACAAGGCCCACCCCCAAACCTCGCAGCAAAACTCTGGATAGGCTCAGTCAGCTGGACCTGGTCCCTGGAGCCAATCAGGATGCTTCTTCTCACATTGCTGCGGGGACGGAAAATAACAGCCCAGAACACGACTCCTCCCACTCTGCCAGGCAGGGGAGCCCTCCCATGAACGAGAGCTCCCTTAATGCATCAGGAGAGAGGAGTCCTGAGGAGAGTACCTCTCTCCGCGACACACCAGTGGACAGTCACAGCAGTGATAGTGACTCACAGAGTCTTGAAGAGGGTAAAGTCGTAGCAGCTAGACTAGATACAAATCCCCAAAACCCTGGTAGACTAGTAGTTAGACTAGTATGGTATAATGATAGTAGCTAGAGACAGATCCAAACCTGCTGCCCTGGCAGACTAGAAAGTAGAAGCTAGAAGTGGATATTCAACATCATATGACTGTAGTCTCGTGTTGCCACACTTCCCAGACCTGTATCCACATTACAAAGGTGGAAATCAAGGTTTTTATGACATTATCCATGATTTTTGTGTAATATGAATTTAAATAATTCTCTTTACTCTCTTTGTCTCCTTGTCACTCATTTTCATATTTATTCATTTTGTTTTCCTCTGCTAAGGGAACAGTGTAAATTAACAAATTAAATGCATAGCTTTGGAAAAAAATAAAGAACTTTCTGGACCTCAAGGGCAGGTGTTATGGTTACTGGTGCTAAATCCGGTCGTGTTCTGTCACCGCCAGACAATTCAGTGTGTCGAGGCGAGCTGTGAGCAAAGTATTTTACTGTTAGTTTCAGCGCTTCATTTGGGCAAATTCTTTCACTAGTAAAATGACTCCCAACTGCTTTTACTAGTCTAACTCTGGAGAGCCTGACATTAGCTCTTGTTTTTTTTGTTTTTACCATAACCAGCTCTTGTTTTCCATTCTGTAAATGTCACGATGATCATTCAGTGCTGAAATGGAAAAGTTAGGCATGTTTTGCCATGGTGAGACTTAGGAAAAGCTTCTTTTTTTTTTATCTTGACAGCTATTTGTATTCCAAAACCATTTGAATATTTATGAGGATATGGAGCTTTTCTATAGTACCCTCCCTCCAGTAGACTGACAGCAAGTGGTTGTGGAGCTGAGATCAAAGTTAGCTCTACTGCTCTGTCTTCTCTCTTCTGTGTGTGCTGTTCCCCTCTTAAATGGACTGCATGGCCTTTGAGGGGCTCTGCAGGCCTCTATACCCCAGGAAGTCAATCTCCTGTGAATGATAAAAGACAGAGCTAATGAGCTACATTACCATAGTGGAGTTTCAAACGGCCTGGAATATTGACAGCTTGGTGTCCACATGGATGGACTCCTTTTTTCTTTTCTTTTTAGCTCTTTAAAAAAATATATATTAGCTGTCTGCTGAGCTGTCTGACCACAATAAGGCCAATACAACAACCACAGGTCCTCTTTCAATTCAGGAAGTAGCCTAAAGCAAGAGCAATTTCTGTTTCCTGTAATTACCTGAATTGAATGGTCCATTATTTTGTTGTTTTCCAGGATTGCTGAGATCTGAGAAGACGTTCTGTAAGTCTCTGAGAAGATCCCAGCCCATCCAGGAGGAGGAAGAGGAGCTGCAGCATCAGGGAGTAGAGAGGGGTTCGGAGGAGGAGGAGGGGGCAGAGCCTGTCATCTTCAGCAGAGACAGTCTGGAGCCTGAGGGTGAGTCTGCTCAGGAGGGATAGATAGATACTCTCTCTATGATGTCACCAGATCTAGCTCAATCCATTGCTAATCTGACATCAGGGTAGTGACATGAAAGCAGCTGTACGTGCCAGCTTTAAAATATTTTACTTTAAACTCTTTGAAAGTAGCAATGGTTGAAACATGTTTGTCTGTGTCTGCCCGTGATTGTGTCTACCCAGACTCTGTGATGGCGTCCGGACCAGGTCAGAACGCTGCAGTGGGTCTTGGTCTGGGCATGGACAGCCTGGAGGAGGAAGAGGAGAAGGCCCGCTTCTTTGCCCACCTGGAGGGAGGTGTGTCCTCCACCATAGACTACTCCAGACTCAACAAAGATCTGGATTCCACCAGCGCCTCCACCACCGCTACCACCCTCAGGTATCTACCACACTCCACCGCGCTCAGGGGGATGTTGTCTCACAATGGTCTCAGATTGGTTTTGCGTTTCCACTTTCGAGTGGTTAAGGTTAGGACTTTGTGAAGACAAGCTGATCCTAGATCTGTAACTAGGGGCATCTTCACTCCGGAGCATGACGCTCCGAGTCGCCCCAGGCCTAGCTGTAGCTGCCTTTTGAAGCCACTGCTGGGGTTGTCCCAAGGAGACCCTCAGTGTTGCAGACAGTGGCTGGGTAAGGTCATTACTGTCACTCCCAGCGTGTGATCTGTGAATGACACTTGTTCTGCTGTTTCTCCAGGAAGGCGGCCGTGGCGGGGGTCGGTCAGAGAGAGGAGGAGAGAGCTATGGAGTCTGACCGACTCTCCCCAGGTAGGACAGATGATGCACTCATAGAATTAGGAATTATAATAATAATTTAATAGGATCTCTATGCTCACAGTACTCCAGACCTTGCTTGGTTCAATAGGTTTTGTTTTCTTTCAAATACTTTGAAGTTGGGGGGGGGGTTGCGCTTTTGGGACGATTCCATTGGTTCAATTGCAACATGCAAGCTCAATCAATTGCCGTTAAGGTATTTGAAAGGAAACAAATCCTATTTGAACCCAGGTCTGTTGTCATTTACAGTGGCACTCTGTCAGACAAGTACTTGCACATACCTCATCTGCATGATTGTAGCTCATCAGTGAATCTGTTATTCTGTCTGTGCCTGCTGCAGCCTCCCCCCACTACAGTGAGGATGAGGACTTTGAAGATGAGGTCATTGAGGAGGTGAGACTAGGTTTTCTGCGAGTCTGATTTGAAAATTGAGTCATTTAGTTCTAATAACGCTTTGTAAGGGAGTGATTTGAACCAGAGGTTTAAAGTTGGTTGTAATTGCATCATTTAGAATTGCCCCGTGATGAGTTGTAAGCAGGAGTCGTTTGTGCTGCTCACATGCTAATCACTCTGGGTTTATAAAGGTAATAAGGCATTCAGCAGTTATCCCAGCTCTCTCTCAAGAGGTAGAGTGAGAAGAAGGGGTCTTTAATGGCGGGTGTGCCAGGCCTTGTCTGTGATTGGCTGAATATGTGGTGAGTGACTGACTGCATGGCTCTTCTGTTTTGCTCATCTCGTTTGTTCTCTCTCCCTTTTTCTTTCAGGAGCCTAAAAGGCCTGCCATGCTCACCAAAGGTATTATAAACCAACATCAATTTTTCTTTTCTGGGTCAGAGTGGGTTTTTAATTCAGCACGAGTATGTGTTTCATGTTTTATTAGCCCTATGTACTGCATACACATGGTTTACACCGTCCAACTAAATGTTTACTTGCAGTTATCTTCTCGACAATGCAGCAACAATAATAAAATAGAAAAATATGAACCTAAAGTAAATGGCTCTGTAGAATAGAATGAACATTTTAGCATAAGTATAATACAGGAAGGCACAATATAGTCCAGTATTTACATGTGTTTGGGGGCAAGGGCCAATTGGGAAGCAAGTCTTTAGTGTGTGTGTGTGTGTTAGTGCTGCACGATATACGAAACTTCGGTACTTTTTCGATACTAGAATTCTT
Organism: Oncorhynchus nerka; assembly: GCF_034236695.1. Classification (NCBI taxonomy): domain Eukaryota; kingdom Metazoa; phylum Chordata; class Actinopteri; order Salmoniformes; family Salmonidae; genus Oncorhynchus; species Oncorhynchus nerka. The sequence continues at coordinate 12,456,556 of NC_088398.1, read as the reverse complement.
GTTACTTTCGGTACTTCTGTCAAATGTGTCTCACGACGTCTACTGATTGAAAGAGGAAAGTCTGTTCCTATCAGCACAGCCGATGATCCCTTGTAGCGCGAGAGCACTGTCCCTGCTCCTCTTACTCATTGCTAGCCTGTCCTGAGGAATCACTGCACTTACGCTGCACAGAAGGTAACACTTAAGTAATGCAACAAGGAGTTAACACTCAAATAATTTCAGTGTTGAAACGGTTAATTACTGTTCACAAAACAATGTCCATTACAGGCTAGAACACTTTTCAATGCAAGAAGATACCGGTAGCTTTCAGCTTTGTAGGCTAACTTGCCTTGCTAGCTTACAGCTGACGCTAACATCAATTCACTACCCTGGTACCTTGTTTGTGATATGAAAATATTGCTGGCTTCAAAGCTGATTCTCCCCAAAACGATCCATTCACGTCGTCTTCCCCACCTCACGTCTCTCCCAGTCAAGATCATTTTTGCTCGAGCCTTATGGAAAGCCTTCTGTGTCTTTGCGTGTCAAAAAAGATACACGTCAGATTTTGACACGCATTGACCCAAATGCCGTTCCATAGAGCCTCGAACTGACTGTGTGTGTGTGAATGACGTCATGGGTCTTAAAAGAGACAGCCCACACTTTTCTAAAAGAAATGCAAATGTTGTTGATCAGTACAATAAAATAAATCCCAAATGGAAGGGAAACGGATTGTTTTTCATCTGTAGCCCCATGAAATCAGCCAAAACAAGTTCAAATAACTTAATACATGCACACACACTTATTGCTTCATCTTATTGCTTATCCAGTTTAGTTTTCTGTGACTGGCTAATACGCCTTCTGTTTTTGCTGTGGTATCGACTATCGTGATTGTATCGAGCATTGTGATACTAGACCTTGTATCGTGACAAAACTAGTGTGTGTTGTGTACAGAGTATGTATATACAATGTCTCTGGTTCCTCTAACAGTACCCCTGTTTCGCAGGCATGTGATTTATTCCTGATGAATCATTTCCTGCTTTTATGACACCGTCCTCTGTTCATTCAGTATTGAAACTGACCTACCCCTAAAATCAATATTCTATTTGTCCTGATCACATAATTTCCTGGTGTAAGTGTCCCTCCATGATTCTCTGGACTCGACCGGTGAACTCCTGCCCCCTGGAGCGGACAGTGACACCAACGAGGAACCAGGGAGGAACCAGGGAGCAGAGTCCATCGAGACGGCACTACCAGGTGAGACCAGACTAGACAGACTATCAGTCAGGTCCTACTGGATGTAGCTATGTACCCCTAGACACTTATGTGGATTAGGTTTCATCTGTGTCAGTTTGGTGGTGGCGGATGATGGTGAACCTGGTGGTGTTCCTGTGTGGTCTGTGTAGCCCAGTCGTATGGCCAGAGTGGGGCCAGTGAGATGGAGGCTCTACAGGAGGCCTACAGACAGATCAGTGGCTCTCTGGAGGACTCAGACCATCATCACCACCCTTCATCATCAGTCAGGAGGGAGAGGAGGAGGAAGAGTAACCCTGTTCCTGTCTCTCCCTCTGTACCTGAACTCTCCAGAGGAACACTACTAGCACCAGTCTCCACCACAGAGTCAGGTTGGTCGGGTCTCCACCACAGTCAGGTTGGTCGGGTCTCCACCACAGTCAGGTTGGTCGGGTCTCCGCCACAGAGTCGGGTTGGTCGGGTCTCCGCCACAGAGTCGGGTTGGTCGGGTCTCCGCCACAGAGTCGGGTTGGTCGGGTCTCCGCCACAGAGTCGGGTTGGTCGGGTCCCCGCCACAGAGTCGGGTTGGTCGGGTCCCCGCCACAGAGTCGGGTTGGTCGGGTCCCCGCCACAGAGTCGGGTTGGTCGGGTCCCCGCCACAGAGTCGGGTTGGTCGGGTCCCCGCCACAGAGTCGGGTTGGTCGGGTCCCCGCCACAGAGTCGGGTTGGTCGGGTCCCCGCCACAGAGTCGGGTTGGTCGGGTCCCGCCACAGAGTCGGGTTGGTCGGGTCCCCGCCACAGAGTCGGGTTGGTCGGGTCCCCGCCACAGAGTCGGGTTGGTCGGGTCCCCGCCACAGAGTCGGGTTGGTCGGGTCCCCGCCACAGAGTCGGGTTGGTCGGGTCTCCGCCACAGAGTCGGGTTGGTCGGTTCTCCGCCACAGAGTCGGGTTGGTCGGTTCTCCGCCACAGAGTCGGGTTGGTCGGTTCTCCGCCACAGAGTCGGGTTGGTCGGTTCTCCGCCACAGAGTCGGGTTGGTCGGGTCTCCGCCACAGAGTCGGGTTGGTCGGGTCTCCGCCACAGAGTCGGGTTGGTCGGGTCTCCGCCACAGAGTCGGGTTGGTCGGGTCTCCGCCACAGAGTCGGGTTGGTCGGGTCTCCGCCACAGAGTCGGGTTGGTCGGGTCTCCGCCACAGAGTCGGGTTGGTCGGTCTCAAACACTGTCTGTGGTGAACCTATCAAGTAAATAGAATATGGTTTTCAATCGTAACTAACTGCAGATCCACACATGTCCATCCTTATTCATATCTGACATGATGGTACATTTGAAGTTGTAAGATTGTGTTGAGGTGTTACAAATGGACTTGAATTTCTGATTGATTCATGATTGATTGATTGATTAACTTCAGTGTGTTTTCTCAGAGCTGCCCACTGCAGAGGAGCTGATGCGTCCCATCCGACCAGACAGCATGGACGACACAAGAGGCTTCACTCTGCAACCTGCTAGGTGAGTCTACAGCTGTCTGTCACAGGGCTGTAGTAGGGAAGGACAACCGACACTCTCTGGAAGGTACAGAATGGAGTGGATAGACGTTAACATGAGCTGTGTGTTCACAGTGGGACCCAGTTCACCTCAGAGAAGACTGGCCAGTCCTTATGCCATAGATCCCGTGAGTCAAGCCCAAGACCCTCAGCAGAGCCAGACACTCCTCCGGCCTCCCCAGGCCCTCGTCCCAGAAGCATCAGAGAGGAGGTACAGAGGCTGATGAAGCAGGATCAGGACAGCTCCTCCCCTGACCTGACTTCCACTAACCCCAGCAACAAGAGAAGCCGGCAGGTAAGGGACAGGAACTGAACCCTTGTTAATAAGCACTAAACCCTACCATACATAACCACACTGATTCAGGCGTTCACACCTACCTGAACTGTTTCCACATTACATAGCCATTGCTCCAACATTGCTCATCCTAATATTTTATATATTTCTTAATTCCATTCTTTTACTTTTAGATTTGTGAATTGTTAGTGACTACTACACTGTTAGGAAGACAAGAATTTCACTACACCCGCAGTAACATCTGTTAAATATGTATATGTGACCAATAACATTTGATTTGCATCAAAGGTGATTATCATTTACAATGTAGACGGTGACATGGCAATGATTTGTATATTGACAATATATTTTGCATAGGTTCCTGGACGCTCTACGGTACCTGGTCCCTTCACATCCTCGTTCAGGAAGCCTTATGTTGCCCCTGGCAGAGGTAGAGTGGAGAGTAAACCATCAGCCGTGGCCACCAAGACCTCTGGAGCAAGGAAATCTGGTCCTACCAGACCTGGGGCTGTAGCCAAGCCCCCCTCTCCTCTAACCCAGAGGAAGCCTCTCAGCCAGACAACATACCAGAGCCTCAGCCCCCTCCTCTCAGAGACAGATAAAGGTAGGAGAAAAATAACTCCTCACACATTGACAACCAAAGCTAGTAGGTGTAGTGTAAGTGTGCTTAAAAAAAGATCTGTTGTAGAGTTAGAACTATATCTAAGTAGTATAGCACATAACAGTACTACAGTATAATACATAACACTAACATTTACCACATGTTGCTGTGTGGTTGTACTCCTGATCCAGACTAATGTTGCTGTGTGGTTGTACTCCTGATCCAGACTAATGTTGCTTTGTGGTTGTACTCCTGATCCAGACTAATGTTGCTGTGTGGTTGAACTCCTGATCCAGACTAATGTTGCTGTGTGGTTGTACTCCTGATCCAGACTAATGTTGCTGTGTGGTTGTACTCCTGATCCAGACTAATGTTGCTGTGTGGTTGTACTGCTGATCCAGACTAATGTTGCTGTGTGGTTGTACTGCTGATCCAGACTAATGTTGCTGTGTGGTTGTACTCGTGATCCAGACTAATGTTGCTGTGTGGTTGTACTCGTGATCCAGACTAATGTTGCTGTGAGGTTGTACTCGTGATCCAGACTTAATGTTGCTGTGAGGTTGTACTCGTGATCCAGACTTAATGTTGCTGTGTGGTTGTACTCCTGATCCAGACTAATGTTGCTGTGTGGTTGAACTCCTGATCCAGACTAATGTTGCTGTGTGGTTGAACTCCTGATCCAGACTAATGTTGCTGTGTGGTTGTACTCCTGATCCAGACTAATGTTGCTGTGTGGTTGTACTCGTGATCCAGACTAATGTTGCTGTGTGGTTGTACTCCTGATCCAGACTAATGTTGCTGTGTGGTTGTACTCGTGATCCAGACTAATGTTGCTGTGTGGTTGTACTCGTGATCCAGACTAATGTTGCTGTGTGGTTGTACTCGTGATCCAGACTAATGTTGCTGTGAGGTTGTACTCGTGATCCAGACTTAATGTTGCTGTGTGGTTGTACTCCTGATCCAGACTAATGTTGCTGTGTGGTTGAACTCCTGATCCAGACTAATGTTGCTGTGTGGTTGAACTCCTGATCCAGACTAATGTTGCTGTGTGGTTGTACTCTGATCCAGACTAATGTTGCTGTGTGGTTGTACTCCTGATCCAGACTAATGTTGCTGTGTGGTTGTACTCCTGATCCAGACTAATGTTGCTGTGTGGTTGTTGTAGACTAATGTTGCTGTGTGGTTGTACTCCTGATCCAGACTAATGTTGCTGTGTGGTTGTACTCGTGATCCAGACTAATGTTGCTGTGTGGTTGTACTCCTGATACAGACTAATGTTGCTGTGTGGTTGTACTCGTGATCCAGACTTAATGTTGCTGTGTGGTTGTACTCCTGATCCAGACTAATGTTGCTGTGTGGTTGTACTCCTGATCCAGACTAATGTTGATGTGTGGTTGTACTCCTGATCCAGACTGTGGTGGTCTGAGGGTGAGCAGTGAGCTGGTGGCAGGGGTTCAGTCCTTCGCTGCCTTCCTCCAGCAACAACATCGGATGGAGACGAGAGGTCGCCAGGATACCAGTCACACGGTCTCCTGGGAAACTAAAGGTCAACAGGAAGCCAGCCAGACTCAGACTGAGTGTCCATCAGAGAGGAAAGTAAGTCAACATACTGGAGTAGTTTTTCAGTCTGTGGTGCATCAGTGTGCTGCAATTTCTTTTCAGGTAAGTAGGGTATTTTTCTCCATTCACCTGATCATATGATAGGGGTGTGACTTCTACTTTGTTACGTTATCTAACTCAGCTGATTGCTGATTGCTCCTTGCTCTATCATAAGTCTGACTGATTTCAGTTTGGATCTTATGTAGTGTGTTCATACCTGGATGAATATAGCAGTCAATTTCTGTTGCCTTCTTGGTGCCGAATTTCACAACATCTTTGTTTGTGCAATATTTTGTCCTTCAATACACATTCAAGTGCTAGCAACTATCCATTATAAAAGACTCTGACCATGTGTTACCCCTCTGTCTGTCAGAGTGAGCCCAGGGAGGAGGGCAGGTCTGGGGAGGTGGAGGAGAGCCCCATAGTGTCCAGGCTGAGACTGCAGCTAGCCCAGAGGGGGAGAGAGCTCCACACCAGAGAGGAAGAGCTACTGCTGCAGCATGACACAGAGGTCAGCTCACTGAGACAGGAGAACTACCTCCTGCAGAGCAAGGTAGAGGGACACACACACACACACACACATTACATTCACATGGACAGTCATATCTCTAAAGAGCATAGTTCCATCTGTTTGGCCACTTGTGACTTCCTACATCCTTCTATTGTAACAGAAAATAACATGTTCTCCATGACTGTCGGAACAGTTTAAAACCCCTACGTCAGCACTCCTGTTGCTATGGCACTGCTCATTTTATTTAGCTGCTTTGTGTGTCTGGCTTTTGTAAGACTGTTATTCAAGCTATTGAATAAAGCAGTTTTGAAGGACCCAGCTGACACAGGAGCAAAATAAAATATTCCATTAAACAATAGCATGTTATCTAAGATATCTCTGCCATCCACTGAAGGCCAGTTAAATTAGCTCAAACTGTATTTTGTGAACTCAACTGTAGTAGATGCATACATCAGTCGTGTGTTATTTGTGATGTGTACTTGTGAGTCTTGTCCCTTGTGTTTCAGCTGCACAGTACAGAGGAGGCCAACAGCAGGAAGAAGGGCCGGTTGGGTCGCGGTCTGGACGGGCCCTTGGACCCCCTCACGGAGGACAAACTCAGACTGATAGAGAAGGAGGTGAAGGAACAGGAGACCATCATCCAGGGATACCAGCAGGTCTGTACACGTCTGTCTACTCTGTGATTGCTTGGCCGTCTCTCTTGGTCTTTACTCTTCCAGTCTGTGTTTTAAGGAAACAACACTTAAATGCACTGCATTTGTTCAGAGCCAAGCTGGCGGTGACTCATTGGCTTTGAATCCATCCCAATTACCCGGAGTCTCTGTGACTGCAGAGGTTATATGTATACAGGCCACTGTTCAGGGTAATGGAATTCCTCTGTTCACTGACTTAATTCCAGGAGGGGGTGTGGGTTTGTAGCAGGCAGCACAGTTTTTTCCTCCAGATTGTGACCAGCTTAGAGATGTGACACTGTGTGACAATAACACTGTCTGATAACCTCTCATAATCACAGAGCCTACAGCCAAGCTCCTAGAATCAGTGGCTACAGTACACACACCACCAAGGTGGAACTGTAGCCGTTCTTAATTAGGCATGCTGAATGCATTCCCTCATCTCACAGCTTCTAGTCATATTCCTTTCTAGTTTGATCTTATGTCGGTTAAATGCGTAGAACCGGTATTTCTGATCAAACTAATTTACCCAGATGGGCCTATAGTTGAGACAATGTGATTCTCTCTCCTTGCGGTGTGTGTCGGTAACAGGAGAATGAGAAGTTGTACCTGCAGATGAAGGCTCTTCAGGCTCAGAGTAAACTCAATGAAGAGTCCATGTTCACAGAGAACCAGAGGCTGTTAAACGAACTGGCCCTTACCAAGTGAGTTGACACATACATATGCACAGACACGTACCTATCCACGTCATTGAATGTTAACACTGACGCTTATTTATGCCCAGGGAGCAGATGAGCAACTCGCCGAGGACTGTGGGTAATGTAGGCTGTGTGGCCCATATTCAGCGCATCACACAGCTGCTGGGCCAGATGCAGGCAGCACAGGTGAGTGTTTAGTCACGTCACACAACCACCTCTAAAAGGAAGGCCTTGATGTTGCTTTGGAGATTAAACAATCAACTCATCTTAAAAGGGAAAGACCAGTCTCACCTGTGTGTGTGTGTGTGTGTGTGTGTGTGTGTGTGTGTGTGTGTGTGTGTGTGTGTGTGTGTGTGTGTGTGTGTGTGTGTGTGTGTGTGCGCGCACGCACAGAGGACTGAAGAGAGACTGGTGGAGGAGACACACAGGCTGAAGCAGGAGAAACAGGCCCTGGAGGTGGACCTTGAAATGATGAGGAAAGAGAGAGACCTGGCCAAAGCGCAGGTGGTCTACACCTCAGGTTAGTGCGTGAGAGACATGGAGGCTTGACTGGAATCAAACCTCTTGTTTCTACTCCCATAGGACAATGTTCCATGTTTCAAATCCAGTGACTTTTCCAGACGTGTGGTTTAAACCTCCTTTAAAACTTCCCATTGTTGTGGTTGACAGTCAAGTGGAGCTCTGACATGCTGTATTGTCCTTGTCTCTGCCAGGGGATAAGAGCTTTGAGCTGCAGGTGGCAGAGGACAGGCATAAGGAGGAGGTGTGTGGTCTGAAGAAGAGGCTCCAGTGGTATGCTGAGAACCAGGAGCTGCTGGACAGAGACTCTGCCAGACTGAGGGCTGCCACCGCAGACACACACAAACTCACAGAGCAGGTAGGACCCCAAAGCACAGAGCAGGTAGGACCCCAAAGCACAGAGCAGGTAGGACCCCAATCGCACAGAGCAGGTAGGACCCCAATCGCACAGAGCAGGTAGGACCCCAATCGCACAGAGCAGGTAGGACCCCAATCGCACAGAGCAGGTAGGACCAACTTGACCTTATTTGAGAGTGTGTATTGTATTACTGTCATTTCCTGTAGGTCAGTATTTTGAATGAACCGTTTGCTCCTCCAATCAGGTGGAAAAGCTGAAGATGGAGGTGGGGAAGAGAGCCAATCAGAGTAAGACTAAAGAGAGAGCTGGAGACGCTAAGAGGATACAGGACCTAGAACGACAGGTGAGTCAGTTGAGAAATATTTCCTGTGTGTGTGTGCGCATGCACGTATCCCTGAATAGCGGCCTACCTCTCCTTTCTCTCGTGACTCATGCCATATTTCTGTTCCCCCTCTCCCAGGTGAAGGAGATGGAGAAGATTCTCAGACAGAGGAACCCTAACTCCCTCCCAGCGCTCATCTACGCTGCAGCCAACGCACCTGCGGTGGATGAGGATGGAGGGGCCAAGAGCTCCCCGCCCACTCAGACCAGGGCCCTATTGGAGCGGCGCATCCAGAGGCTGGAGGCGGAGCTAGAGAGCCGTGACGACGAGGCCAAACGCAGCCTCCGAGCCATGGAACAGCAGTACCAGCGGATTAAGGTCTGTTCATACTCTCAGCTGAGTGGCATTGTTATGTACTCATACAACCTTGTGTTACCATTCCCTGTCACTAGCCCTCAGTTCTGTACCAATTAGCACTCTACACATACTTACAACGACTTAGTCACAACCGCTTCAAACTGCCACTTAGAACTACCTGAAGATGTTCATCCTCAACACAAAACACTCTGAATGTCCTCTCTCACACAAAGGAAAGGTAAGAACAGGGTGATCCTTGCTGTTCCCCCAGTTATCTTCATGTCTTTTCAGAGAGGGGTCAGAGGGCAAGTTCCAACAGCCTTGTACAACACTTGAATTGACAGTTCTGTCCAACTCACGGTGGAGACCTTGGGGATGTCAGTGATTCATCCTCCGTATAATAGTTGTCATCATTTCCAAATGTGTGATGTCATTAGTCTTAATGTTTCATTAGACCAACACTGACCAGGGGGGGGAGAAGATTTTTCTCAGGAGATGTGTTGTGAGATCAATAAATTGTATCAATGGAAATAAATCCCCTAAATATAAAAGTATACTAATTTACTGTGTGTGGTTGTAGCTCCAGTATGAGCAGCAGATCAGTGATCTGGAGCAGCGGTTAACCCAGAAACACCCGGTCCAGACCGGGTCACCTGGGGTCTGGCAGGCCCAGGTCTGCTCCCTGCAGCAGGAACTGGAGCTCCTGAAGGAGAACCATCAGAGTAGAGGGAGAACCCTACAGGCTGAGGTCCACTCCCTACAGGAGCAGCTCACACAACAGGCACAGGTAGGTCTACCTCTCTCTTGTCTACCTGCCTTCTTGTCTACTTAGCCCACCTAAGAGGAAATAAGTCTCAGTAATTCATCCTGGGTAATTGTTTTACATGTATGTAATGTTACCTGGAGCAGGTGTATTTTATTTAAATAAATCAATTAATCAGTCTACCACCGAGCCAGAGAGAGCCCCCCAACGCAGCCCGTCCCGACATCAGCGCCAAGCAGAGACGGCCCTGGGGGTCCGGATAGAGAGACTCAACCAGGAGCTGTCAGCCAAGACCCGCAGCGTCCAGGAGCTGAGCCGCACCGTGGAGAGACTCCAGAGGGAGAGGAAGACCATGCTGTGTGGCCCTGGCCCCAGATCAGAGGGCCGTGTTGGGCCTGGGGAGGCCAGGCGGCAGGCGGCCGGATCTAAAGGACCCATGGTGGTGGTGGTGGCTACCCCAGGGGAGAGGGGAGGCACGGTGGGAGAGACCGCAACGTTCCCTCCCACTCAGGATGAGAAGGACTACCAGCCCACAGCGTTCTCTGGGAGCCACATCTCAGAGGTGCTGCAGGAGAGCGAGGGGTTAAGGCTGCGTCTGGAGGAGCTGGAGCTGCAGAGGGACAAGGAGAGGGTGGTACTGCAAGCTGCAGCCGCACAGGCCCAGGCCGAGCTGCGCAGGTATGTAGACACACACACACACTCATTTTGAATGATTTATTTAGACCCACAATAAAACCTTTCAGTAAAAAGGAGTCCAGTAGTTCAGTGGTTGTACAGGTGCCTGACTCATTGGTAGAATGTTGTTCATTGATGGAGCTTCTATAAGGCTTTTCACAATTGTGTACGGACACAGTTTCCTCCATACAGACATACTGGAATATTCCTGCACAGCTTACAGCCATGTGCTCATTGTTGATCTTTGTAATATGAAGAAATAAAACTTGATAACGTTTTAAGCTAAACGGTCTGATCCGTTTCATCAGCCTCATTGCTTTTTAAATTATGTGCAGCGGTTGTATTTATTTTGGATCTATCTTACATTTCTGTCTGATACACTATGGTAAAGAAGGATGGTAATACATTTTGTTTTGTCAAGTAAAATGGTGTTACAGAGAGAAATTGGGGGGACAAGTAACCTAAGCTTTTGGACAAGTAAAAACATCTGTCTCACTTGTCCAAAGGACAAATGGCAAAAAAAGTTAATGTCAAGCCCTGCACCTAATGATCTGTTTTTCTCTGGCCGCCCTGCTGCAATCTGCAACCCACACTAATGCACTTGTCCGAGACCACCAAAAATAAACTCCCAAAAAGGGCTTTCTGATCCGAGGCTGGTGGTCATTTATAGCCGAAGCCTAAATATATAATTGCAACACACTCATGCACTCAGAGAGATTTCAACATGATTCTCAATCCCAAATAGACCCCTAATCCCTACACCCTAGGCATGCATTTGATACATGCTTTTGATGCCGTCCCATTCATCCATCCATTACATTGAAATAGTCCTCCGATTTTAAAGTCACACCAGCCTCCGCTGGTATGTAATATGCAACAGTGTATGGTGGTGTTTACAGGGGCCTCATTTTATAAACGTTGCTTTAATTTCGCAAGCCATTTCTGAAAAGAATGCGTACGTATACAAATATATATATATATATATACAAATATTGCGATTCATGATCTTGGCATAAGCCATACATACATACACATGCTTCCCAATAGAAATCAGACCAATCCTAAAACTGAACGCGTCGTGAACAAGCATTATAACTCTGCCTGGAAAACGCCAATCATTCACCTATTATGGTGACAATAACAGCCTTATTGTTCCAGTTCATTTGGAACTGTTGGAATTAGCCTAAAGTGGTTTCTAATAGAAATGGCAAACGTTTTGCATCTTATTATACTTTCCTGTTTTTTTTGTTTTTTTTTATGAGTGAGTGTCATCCCTTATTTGCATAAAATATTACTTGCCTCCTTGCAATGCATTACTTCAACCACTATAAATTGTGTGTACGCATGGTCTAAAGTTTACGAGGAGGTAAGCTCATTCTCACGTCAACTTTAATTTTGTAAATGGCAACTTTTTGTCTGAATGCATGTTTTGTGTTTTGTTGTAAATAAGGCCACAGGTGTGCTGACCACCAGAGGATTAGGGTTAGATGATATGTGAGGGTGTGTCATGTTTCTACCTATCCTGCAGGGATACTACATACCTGGTTTCAGGAGTTTGTGAGGTGACTTGTGTGAACTCAGGATAACCTGTACTGTGAATGTGGCCAGGTCCATTTCTAACGAACCTGCTCCAAGGCATTTATCCTGAATGAAGTGTCTGAGCCACGAGTTGAGGATGAATTCATTCAGATTCCCAACCTCTCGCAAAGAATACGTCATCCCCTTCGTTTGAGGAAGACGACTGATTAATCAAATATTTAATCCATGTTTTTTGTTTAAAATGCTTCACATTACACATTTAGTAATGACAGAATGCATTTGAAACTTCATGCACAGTACAAAAGTTGGTGATGCAATGATTTTATCAATAGGAGTGGGGGGGGTGCTCATGCATTGACAAGCACACCAAAGACGACATTAACGATAAATAATCAAATAAAGAAGGCACTTCTAAAAGGGTCCTACTAATCACCCCAAAACAACCCAAACGTGCCTGAAACCGCTCTGGTCAAAAGCCATGCACATTAAAGGGAATAGGTTGCCATTCAGAACACAGACAGCGTCCCTGGCCATTCAGAACACAGACAGCGTCCCTGGCCATTCAGAACACAGACAGCGTCCCTGGCCATTCAGAACACAGACAGCGTCCCTGGCCATTCAGAACACAGACAGCGTCCCTGGCCATTCAGAACACAGACAGCGTCCCTGGTCATTCAGAACACAGACAGCGTCCCTGGCCATTCAGAACACAGACAGCGTCCCTGGTCATTCAGAACACAGACAGCGTCCCTGGCCATTCAGAACACAGACAGCGTCCCTGGTCATCTGGTGTTGGCAGCACCTTGTACCAACATCTGTATGCGCCAACAGACAGGACACACTGATCTACATACTAATCACAGGTAATCTCATTGAAGGAGGATAATTGTTTCAGCTGGGTCGCAGAATTCGCATTATACAAGCTGAATTAAATGTAAAAGGCTTTGAAAATAAAATGTTTGGTATCTGCTCAGTGCTCTGTTGACGTTTTAGAGAGATGCTTGTTTTTGTGAGAGATCTGAGAACAGGATTTTCACATTTAATATGAAAAGCCTATACTAAAACGTGAAAATACTACATGTCATGTCTCAATCTATATCCATCTTACCTCCTATATTGTTTGATGTCCTGTGGATTTGAGAAAAAAAGATGACGAGTTCAATGGGAAAGTGTGTGTGTGTGTGTGTGTGTGTGTTACTGTTAGTAGGTCGTAGTGAATATGAAACCAGTTGTATTGTGCTGTATTGTGTTTAATGAGGAAGGGCAGCAGAGGTTTAGTAGCAGCTTGGCCTGGCTGTTTCATGACATCACCATATGAATTATAATCAGCGTCACTAAAATACAGTCGACCAAGCCATTATTGACATCGAAACGTGAACCTGAACTGATCATTTGGGTGGTTTTGTGTTGTTTTGGCTGCCAGTTTGTTGTTTTTGTGTATTTTTGGGTACCTGTTTGTGGTTGTTTTGTCTGATCGCATGTTTGTGGTAATTAGTAGCACCATTCTAAAAGCCTGTTTTACACCATATCCTGATGAATTTAGTTTCATTTTGATCTCTGCATAAATCAAATGTGGCACTGACTCGCCCATGGATTGATGTTTCAGCATTGTCTCAATGAAGAGTTCAGCGTTTGGCTAGCCACGTGCAATATGCACACAGTTACAAGCCTGCTAGAGTTGGTGGCAGGCGGACGAGCAATATTCGTCATACGGATTAATCAAATCAAATTATATAGCCCTTCTTACATCAGCTGATATCTCAAAGTGCTGTACAGAAACCCAGCCTAAAACCCCAAACATCAAGCAATGCAGGTGTAGAAGCACGGTGGCTAGGAAAAACTCCCCAGGAAGAGAGGAACCAGGCTATGAGGGGTGGTCAGTCCTCTTCTGGCTGTGCCGGGTGACGATTATAACAGAACATGGCCAAGATGTTCAAATGTTCATAAATGACCAGCATGGTCAAATAATAATAATCACAGTGGTTGTCGAGGGTGCAACAAGTCAGCACCTCAGGAGTAAATGTCAGTTGGCTTTTCATAGCCGATCATTAGGAGTATCTCTACCGCTCCTGCTGTCTCTAGAGAGTTGAAAACAGCAGGTCTGGGACAAGTAGCACATCCGGTGAACAGGTCAGGGTTCCATAGCCGCAGGCAGAACAGTTGAAACTGGAGCAGCAGCACGGCCAGGTGGACTGGGGACAGCAAGGAGTCATCATGCCAGGAAGCCTGAGCTGGAATGTGAAGCTGGCGAGCTTTAGAAAACCCTGAGTAAATCTAGCTAACATAGTAGTTACCCCTCTGGCGCGCTGGGTTAGAGGATGCTAGATGATTCATGGTGGTGTATCTACCTGTCCTGCAGGGTACAGCAGCATTCAGCAGAGCAGGTGTCCTCGCTCAGGGCTGACCATCAGAGGGAGCTGGAGAGCCTGCTTACCGGCCACGCCCTCGCCCACTCCTCCTCTAAAGTGGCCGAACTGACCAATCAGGTGACCGCGCAGGAGGTAAAGGCTCACAATGGACCAATCACATGTCAACTGAAAGTTATTGGTGGTGTTCCAGGTATAACGTATCAACTGGATAAATGGGTTTGTTTTTATGAACCTTCAGATCATGGTTCAGCATCTGCGTGACCAGGTGAAGGAACTGCAGGGGACCAAGGATGCTCTGGCTGTGTCCAAGCTGAGGGAGGACACCCTACAGAACCAGGTACTTGTGATAACATTTATCGTCCTCAACTTCATCAACACACTAGTGTTGTCACAATACTCATTATCACAGTACTTGAAGTGTCATAGCAAGGAAACAACACAAGGTGACTATTTCCTGGGGAAAGCACAACATTAATGCTTGTTTCATCTCTTTATAGCTGACAAGGCTGTTGGAGGAGCTGAAGCAGGCCAAGGAGTGCCACAGCCCAGCGCTCCGACACTTCACTAGCCTGGAGAGAAAGATCCACAGCATGGAGCTACGACACACTCAGAGGGAGAAAGAGCTCCAGCAGGTGAACACACACATATATACACACACACAGGGGAAAAAAGAGCTCCAGCAGGTGAACACACATACACAGAGGAAGAAAGAGCTCCAGCAGGTGAACACATATACACACACACACAGAGGAAGAAGGAGCTCCAGCAGGTGAACACATATACACACATACACAGAGGAAGAAAGAGCTCCAGCAGGTGAACACATATACACACATACACAGAGGAAGAAAGAGCTCCAGCAGGTGAACACATATACACACACACACAGAGGAAGAAGGAGCTCCAGCAGGTGAACACGCATACACAGAGGAAGAAAGAGCTCCAGCAGGTGAACACACATACACACAGAGGAAGAAGAGCTCCAGCAGGTGAACACACACACACACACACAGAGGAAGAAAGAGCTCCAGCAGGTGAACACACACACACACACACAGAGGAAGAAAGAGCTCCAGCAGGTGAACACACACACACACAGAGGAAGAAAGAGCTCCAGCAGGTGAACACACACACACACAGAGGAAGAAAGAGCTCCAGCAGGTGAACACACACACACACACACACACACAGAGGAAGAAAGAGCTCCAGCAGGTGAACACACACACACACACACAGAGGAAGAAAGAGCTCCAGCAGGTGAACACACACACACACACACAGAGGAAGAAAGAGCTCCAGCAGGTGAACACACACACACACACACAGAGGAAGAAAGAGCTCCAGCAGGTGAACACACACACACACACACACACAGAGGAAGAAAGAGCTCCAGCAGGTGAACACACACACAGAGGAAGAAAGAGCTCCAGCAGGTGAACACACACACACACACACAGAGGAAGAAAGAGCTCCAGCAGGTGAACACACACACACACAGAGGAAGAAAGAGCTCCAGCAGGTGAACACACACACACACACACAGAGGAAGAAAGAGCTCCAGCAGGTGAACACACACACACACACACACACACACACAGAGGAAGAAAGAGCTCCAGCAGGTGAACACACACACACACAGAGGAAGAAAGAGCCGCTGCAGGTAAATCCACCCACAGAAAGAACATTGAATAACACACAATGACCAAACACTGAACATTAACACATATGCCCACGGTGCCATCCTGCAGGTGATGGGTCAGACTCGGCTGGTGGTGGAGGCTGAGCAGCAGTCTGAGGTGGAGCGTTGGAGGAGGCTGGCTCAGGGGAAGACCCGGGAGCTGGAGGTCTTCCGTCTGGAACTGGACTCTATCCTGGACGTCTTGAGAGAACTTCAGAGACAGGGAGTGGTCATCCCTGCTCCGGACCAGGCTTCTGCTGTACCTTTCAGCTGGAGGACCTGAAACATGGGACATGCTCTTTCTAATTACTTACAAATCTGTCCTCATCTTGTCTGATCTGAAAGAATTGACTAGGCGAAAGCCAGCTTAATGATGAGCTTCCACTATTTAAGTTTTTTTTTGTTCAGTGCAGATAAAGGGGAGAGGGGGGATTTGTAAGCAATTGAGAGCCAACTCACACATCCTTTAGGAGAACCCATCATTGTGCTGAACAATCAGGTTATTTCTTTTTGTAGATTTGTATTTTTATACTTGATGATTTTAAATGTATTAAGTTATTCAATGTGTGTTACAAAATATTTTTCTATTTTGTATAATTTCTTCCTGTGTGTTTTGAATTTGTAACAAGTAAAGCACAAAGATAAAACATCTCAAAGGAGACTAACAAATTATTCAAATTCACACTTTGAAATTGGCCTATTGGCCTTTTTCCCCAAGATGACTGTTATTGGTGACTCCAATAACATGTATTACCATAAAATCTGACAAGAAATAGGTGGCTGTAGTTATTCATGGCAGCGAAGCATTTTGTTAACCCAGCCCAGGTGTCACAATAATGTTAGGTTTATTCTTCCCTGGTCGAATCCTTAAAATTAGAGGATTGAAACAGCATCAAACACATCAGGGATTTGAAAGTTCTATTCAAGTTTATTTTTCACCTGGAGAATCATGTCAGGATGAGCCTGCAGGAAGGGTACCACATGAGGGAGGATAATGTCTTCCCTGTAACATACAGCGTTAAGATTGTCTGCAATGACAACAAGCTCAGTCCGATGATGCTGTAACACACCGCCACAGACCATGACGGACCCTCTACCTCCAAATCGATCCCGCTCCAGAGTACAGGCCTCAGTGTAACGCTCATTCCTTCGACGATAAACGCAAATCTGACCATCACCCTTTTTTAATTTTTTTATTTCACCTTTATTTAACCAGGTAGGCTAGTTGAGAACAAGTTCTCATTTGCAACTGCGACCTGGCCAAGATAAAGCATAGCAGTGTGAACAGACAACACAGACAACACACATGGAGTAAACAATTAACAAGTCAATAATACAGTAGAAAAAAGGAGAATCTATATACATTGTGTGCAAAAGGCATGAGGTAGGCGAATAATTACAATTTTGCAGATTAACACTGGAGTGATAAATGATCAGATGGTCATGTACAGGTAGAGATATTGGTGTGCAAAAGAGCAGAAAATAAAATAAATAAAAACAGTATGGGGATGAGGTAGGTAAAAATGGGTGGGCTATTTACCGATAGACTATGTACAGCGGCAGCGATCGGTTAGCTGCTCAGATAGCAGATGTTTGACACAAAACCTCAACTCGTCAGTGAAGAGCACTTTTTGCCAGTCCTGTCTGGTCCAGGGACAGTGGGTTTGTGCCCATAGGTGACGTTGTTGCTGGTGATGTCTGGTGAGGACCTGCCTCAGAACAGGCCTACATTCCCTCAGTCCAGCCTCTCTCAGCCTATTGTGGACAGTCTGAGCACTGATGGAGGGATTGTGCGTTCCTGGTATAACTCGGGCAGTTGTTGTTAACAGTTGTTACCTATCCCGAAGGTGTGATGTTCGGATGTACCAATCCTGTGCAGGTGTTGTTACACGTGGTCTGCCACTACGAGGACGATCATCTGTCCATCCTGTCTCCCTGTAGTGCTGTCTTCTGCGTCTCACGGACATTGCAATTTATTGCCCTAGCCACATCTGCAGTTCTCATGCCTCCTTGCAGCAAGCCTAAGGCACGTTCACGCAGATGAGCAGGGACCCTGGGCATCTTTCTTTTGGTGCTTTTCAAAGTTAGTAGAAAGGCCTCTTTAGTGTCCCAAGTTTTCATAACTGTGACCTTAATTGCCTATCGTCTGTAAGCTGTTAGTGTCTTAAAACCTTTTATAACTAGGGGGCAGTATTTTCATTTTTGGATAAAAAAACGTTCCCGTTTTAAACGACAAGATGCTCGACTATGCATATAATTGACTGCTTTGGATAGAAAACACTGACGTTTCCAAAACTGAAAAGATATGGTCTGTGAGTGCAACAGAACTAATGTTACAGGTGAAATCCAGATAAAAATCCAACCAGGAAGTGCCCCATATTTTGAAAGCCCTGCATGCCAATGACTCCTTATATGGCTGTGAATGGGCTACGAATGAGCTTATGTTTTCTACGTATTCCCCAAGGTGTCTACAGCATTGTGACGTCTTTTTACGCATTTATGTTGAAGAATAGCCGTAAGGGACCACATTGAGCAAGTGGTCACATGATGGCTCCCGCAGAAAATCTTGCGTAAAGTACTGAGGTAGCCATTATTCCAATCGCTTCTAATGAGAAACCAATTGTCCTGACGGATATATTATCGAATAGATATGTGAGAAACACCTTGAGGATTGATTCTAAACAACGTTTGCCATGTTTATGTCGATATTATGGAGCTAATTTGGAAAAATATTCGGTGTTGTAGTGACCGCATTTTCCGGTCGATTTCTCAGCCAAACCGTGAAGAACAAACGGGAGCTATTTCGCCTACAAAAATAATATTTTTGGAAAAAAGGAACATTTGCTATCTAACTGGGAGTCTCCTGAGTGAAAACATCCGAAGTTCTTCAAAGGTAAATGATTTAATTTGATTGCTTTTCTTATTTTCGTGAAAATGTTGCCTGTTGCTAGCAGAGCCTAGCATAGCATTATGCCATGATACACAAATGCTTGTCTAGCGTTGGCAGTAAAGCATATTTTGAAAATCTGAGATGACAGTGTGATTAACAAAAGGCTAAGCTGTGTCTCAATATATTTCATTTGTGATTTTCATGAATAGGAAAATATTCTAGGGGTATTTATGTCCGCTGCGTTATGCTAATTAGTTTGAGGCGATGATCACGCTCCCGCATGCGGGATGGGTAGTATCAAGACGTTTAACGACCGTTCCACAGGTGCATGTTCATTAATTGTTTAAAGTTCATTGAACAAACATGGGTAACAGTGTTTAAACCCTTTACAATGAAGATCTGTGAGGTTATTTGGATTTTTACGAATTATCTTTGCTGAGTTTACTTTTATTTAGTCACAACCTTCTATAGACTTGGCAGATGAGACTGATGTGACATGTAGGTAAAGCATTGACAGGAGCAACACATGGTATATAAAATGATGTCTATGACAGTTTATAGTGAGGAACAAGTGTGCTACAATTAGTACTGAACAAGGACAACATTCAGACTGCTGTTGAATTGAAAACCCAAGAGAAGAGTCTTGCCTTTCTGGTGCATTTTGGTTGTTGTATCAAATTCTCCTTACCTCTTCTGTTGTCTCCATCCCTTTATCTGATTCCTGCAAGGCCTCCACCACTATACGGGGGGACCAAGTGGCACAGTGGTCTAAGGCACTGCATTGCAGTACTAGAGGCGTCACTACAGTTCCGGGTTCAATCCCGGGATGTATCACAACAGGCTGTCATCGGGGGTCCCATAGAGCGGCGCACAATTGGCCCAGCGTTGTCCGGGTTAGGGGAGGATTTGGCCGGGGTAGGCTGTCATTGTAAATAATATTTCTTTCTTAACTCACCTCCTAGTTAAATTTAAAAAATATTAAAACATTCTAATCAACTTGATGAAGCTGAACTTCCAGTTTAGCGTTGAGATGTGACGTCACGTTCTGGCTCTGCGTAGGCAACCTTGTTGACATAAAGATTATAAAAGTAGCGCATATCACATATGTATATTTAACATTAAATGTTTATATATTTTGACTGTACAGTATTTTAGCCTGAACCAAATCTGAACAGAATGAAAATGTCAGGAGGTACAGTTACACAGTGGAGATGGTGTGGGAAGCTGGAACCACAGCCTAATTAGGAGAGCTTGCACTGTACATGACTGGCACAACACAGAATATTAGATTAGGACTTATTTGAACCTCCATGAATTCGGATGACACGACTCTATATAAGGCCGTTGAGTCCTGTGATGTCCTCATAATTATCTATAATGTCCTAACGGAGGTGGGTGTGAGAAGTAAGCAGGACCATAGTCTATTGTGTGATAGACAGGACAGTCCATCTTCTGAAGGGCACTACATGGTCGATGACACTCCCCCTCTAGGATGATTGGTGGTTCCCCAGGAAGTAGAGGGGACCTTAGTCCACCATGTGATGTGCGCTGTGGGGCCGATGACACTCCCCCTCCATGATGATTGGCGGCTCCCCCAGCAGCAGATCGTCCACCCCCAGGGTGGAGCTGTGCTCGGAGTTCACAACGTTAGGGATGTTGAAGTGGGACAGGGACATTGCCTCTCTGTGGTCAGTCCGGATCCCCCCCGACATGGCAGCCCCTTGCAGGGCACAGCTGACACCTACTTCCATCCCCACCACTACCCCCTCCTCTGGGCTGCCTGACCTGCCTCGCCCCGGCCCCTGGACCAGACCTCCTCTGGGTGCTCCCACAGCTCCTGCCCCAGCTCCAGGCCTGGACACCCCCTGGGCCTGTTCCTCATTGATGTAGCAGTGGAAGAGGGAGCGGCTGAGAGAGGAGTCCAGTTGTAGGCATGGCCGGTTGTCAGGGTCTGCAGGGGAGCGGAGGTCCTCCACACAGCTGGTCAGACGAACACGCTTCTTACAGGGCTCAGCTCCTCTAGATGGGGGACATTTGAGGACCAGGAGTGTATTAGAAGAGAAATAGGTGTGACTACCTCACAATTAAAAGTGAAAAATAAGATGCCTTAATCAGAATCAAGGAGGATAGGGAGAGGGAAGAAAGAGACATGGATGGTAGGTAAGGGAGGAGAGGGAAGAAAGGACAGGGAGAGGGAAGAAAGAGACATTTTTTAATATTTTTTTAACCTTTATTTAACTAGGCAAGTCAGTTAAGAACAAATTCTTATTTACAATGACGGCCTAGGAACAGTGTGTCAACTGCCTGTTCAGGGGCAGAACGACAGATTTGTACCTTGTCAGCTCGGGGGTTTGAACTTGCAACCTTCCGGTTCCTAGTCCAACGCTCTAACCACTAGGCTACCCTGCCGCCCCCAACATGGCATGGATGGTAGGTAAGAGAGGATAGGGAAGAAAGAGACATGGGGAAAGGGAAGAAAGAGACATGGATGGTAGGTAAGAGAGGACAGGGAAAGGGAAGAAAGAGACATGGATGGTAGCTAAGAGAGGATAGGGAGAGGGAAGAAAGAGCCATGGATGGTAGGTAAGAGAGGACAGGGAGAGGGAAGAAAGAGATAGGGAGAGGGAAGAAAGAGACATGGATGGTAGCTAAGAGAGGATAGGGAGAGGGAAGAAAGAGCCATGGATGGTAGGTAAGAGAGGACAGGGAGAGGGAAGAAAGAGACATGGATGTAGGTAAGAGAGGATAGGGAGAGGGAAGAAAGAGACATGGATGTAGGTAAGAGAGGATAGGGAGAGGGAAGAAAGAGACATGGATGGTAGGTAAGAGAGGACAGGGAGAGGGAAGAAAGAGACATGGATGGTAGGTAGATGGTATCATGTATTCCCTTTTGGGGCGTATGACTCTTCATTCATGCTTAAACAAACAAGTCTGGATTGAATAATCAGTGCATGTTTGGAAAGAGCTGTGTGTTGCGTGTCCGTGCGCTAATTCTGTGTATGTTGGCGCTCCTGTGTATATTGGCTCAACACTATATTCCTATCCCCTTAGCGGGTGTCTTTATTTTTTGGCTTTAGCTAAGCTCAGTATATAGCTGCATTGAAGCAGGCAGAGAGAGAGAGAGAGAGAGAGAAAGCAGAGTAAATGGATGTCATGGCGTTGGACTAGAGCAGTGGAGCGCTGTGGTCAGCAGACCTGGGAGTTTAACAGGCTTGGCCCTGGTGGGGCCCCTTGAGGCCCCCTGACCTCCATTACTGAACACAGCAAGACAATTAGCTCCTCTACTCAGCAGCCAGCACTCATCAGCTCTCACATTCACTTAGGACCTAATAGGCTATGTTTAGACAGGCAGCCCAATTCAAACATTTTGCCCCAGTTATTGGCCTTTTGACCAATTATATCAGATCATTTCACATCAGATCTTATTCAGAGCTGGTCTAAATGATACAACTACCAATTAGTGAAAATAAGATCTCTCTGGCAGCAAATGAGAGAGCTGTGACAGCTGCCACGCACACAGTCACAGGGATAAGGGTGGTTCAGAGAGCAGCATAAAATGTTCACAGGGGAAAACTGAGCTTAAAGAGTCAGCTTAGAGAGAGTTGAAAAGGGAGAGTGGTAAGAGAGAGAGGGGATGAAGCTCCAAGAGAAATAGAACTCAGACACCGCATGCAAACAGACTGTATCATCAAATTGCCGTACGATAATTTCTATGCAATTGTTGCAATCTATGCACGGCATCACCACAATCAGAATCACACACCATGGAAGTGTTATTCATTATCTTCCAGCCACATGTCAGGTGTGTGTAACAACAGGCTACATCCCACAACTGTATTATAAATCAAATCACCAATAGCAATATAATACATAAAACATGATAGGTAACACTTTATTTGACACCCAGAGTCATAACAGGTTATGACAAGGTCATAACCATGTCATAATATGTAATAACAGCTGACATAACTTGTCATAACCTGGTATAATATGATCATAACACTGTCATGACAAAATGTATATAGACCTGTTGTGTTATTTTATGGCTGGTTATGACACATACACAAGAGTGTCAAAACCCACTAAACCTACCACACAAGGCAAAACATTCCATTATACCATATGCTACTTGTCAACAGTGTTTTTATGTTATATATACAGTACAGTACCAGTCAAAAGTTTGGACACACGTACTCATTCAAGGGTTTTTCTTTATTTTTACATTGTAGAATAATAGTGAAGACATCAAAACTATGAAATAACACATATGAATCATGTAGTAACCAAAAAAAATGTTTTACAAATCTAAATATATTTATATTTGAGATTCTTCAAAGTAGCCACCCTTTGCCTTGACAGCTTTGCACACTCTTGGCATTCTCTCAACCAGCTTCACCTGGAATGCTTTTCAAAGAGTCTTGAATGAGTTCCCACATATGCTGAGCACTTATTGGCTGCCTTTCCTTCACTCTGCAGTCCAACTCCTCCCAAACCATCTCAATTGGGATGAGGTTGGGTGATTGTGGAGTCCAGGTCATCTGATGCAGTACTCCATCACTCTCCTTGGTCAAATAGCCCTTACACAGCCTGGAGGTGTGTTGGGTCATTGTCCTGCTGAAAAACAAAATGATAGACCCACTAAGCGCAAAGCAGATGGGATGGCGTATTGCTGCAGAATGCTGTGGTAGCCATGCTGGTTAAGTGTGCCTTGCATTCTAAAGAAATCACTTACAGTGTCACCAGTAAAGCACCCCCACACCATCACACCTCCCCCTCCATGCTTCACGATGGGAACCACACATGCAAAGATCATCAGTCCACCTACTCTGCATCCCACAAAGACCAAAAATCACAAATTTGGACTCATCAGACCAAAGGACAGATTTCCACCGGTCTAATGTCCATTGCTCGTATTTCTTTGCCCAAGCAAGTCTCTTCT
The DNA here is from genome assembly GCF_034236695.1 of Oncorhynchus nerka. Lineage (NCBI taxonomy): Eukaryota > Metazoa > Chordata > Actinopteri > Salmoniformes > Salmonidae > Oncorhynchus > Oncorhynchus nerka. The sequence continues at coordinate 12,433,024 of NC_088398.1, read as the reverse complement.
TCTTATTGGTGTCCTTTAGTAGTGGTTTCTTTGTAGCAATTGAACCATGAAGGCCTGATTCACGCAATCTCCTCTGAACAGTTGACATTGAGATGTGTCTGTTACTTGAACTCTGTGAAGCATTTATTTGGGCTGCAATTTGGGGTGCAGTTAACTCTAATGAACTTATCCTCTGCAGTAGAGGTAACTCTGGGTTTTACTTTCTTGTGGCGATCCTCATTATAGCCAGTTTCATCATAGCACTTGATGGTTTTTGCGACTGCTTTGAAGAAACTTTCAAAGTTCTTGAAATATTCCGGATTGTCGTTTCTCTTTGCTTATTTGAGCTGTTCTTGCCATAATATTATGGATGTGGTCTTTTACCAAATAGGGCTCTCTTCTGTATACCCCCCTAACTTGTCACAACATAACTGGCTCAAACGCATTAAGAAGGAAAGAAATTCCACAAATGAACTTTTAAGAAGGCACACCTGTTAATTGAATTGTATTCCAGTGACTACCTCATGAAGCTGGTTGAGAGAATGCCAAGTGTGTGCAAAGCTGTCATCAAGGAATAGGGTGGCAACTTTGAAGAATCTCAAATATAAAATATATTTGGATTTGTTTAACACTTTTTTGTTTACTACATGATTCCATATGTGTTTTTCATAGTTTTGATATCTTCACTATTATTCTACAATGTAGAAATTTGTAAAAAATAAATAAATAAAGAAAAACTCTTGAATGAGTAGGTGTATCCAAACTTTTGACTGGTACTGTATATAAATTTATTTCTTAACGTTGTTAAATTATTATTGTAATTGCACACACATTGATGTCAGACATGCACCTACCCCAATGCTCTGTTGTTGACAGGGATGAATGCAGGAGCAGATTTCAGGAGCAGGACAAGACACCCTCTTTTGGACTGATGACTGATATAAGGGCCTGTAAGTGATAGTCTTATCTGGCTTATATGACAATGATGATCATAATGCTTCTTGACTTTGTCGTAAAGTGTATTGTCTTAGTCCATGTAAAGTGACACAGGATGGTCATAATGCTTCATGACAGAGTCATAAAGTGTATTGTCTTAGTCCATGTAAAGTGACACAGGATGGTCATAATGCTTCATGACAGAGTCATAAAGTGTAGTGTCTTAGTCCATGTAAAGTGACACAGGATGGTCATAATGCTTCTTGACTTTGTCATAAAGTGTATTGTCTTAGTCCATGTAAAGTGACACAGGATGGTCATAATGCTTCATGACAGAGTCATAAAGTGTATTGTCTTAGTCCATGTAAAGTGACACAGGATGGTCATAATGCTTCTTGACAGAGTCATAAAGTGTATTTTCTACAAGTTATTTAAAATATGATGAAAAAAACATAACTGTAAAGAATTAATTACAACAAAAACAAAGGATATAAGAGACAAACTTTCAAATGAAAGGAAACTTTTTGGCAGGAAAAAAAACGAATTTGAATAAATGTAGGTTTTCACACTATTATGTAGGTGTCATAACCAGCCATAAAAAAACACAATATGTCACAACAGGTGTAAATATATGGGTCATGACAGTGGGCGTTACCACATAATTGCATAAATGTATAAACATCCTAAACTTTGATCTTGTAGTTTTTCAAGTAAATGTATTGACCTGTCAAAAAATGTCTTGATGCTTCCCATAAACACATAGTTGAAAGCTCTTGTTCTACAGATGAGCTGCAGCGGTGCGGCTCGCCTACCATTGAAATGATTGGACTTCCACCGGAACGCATACAGTTTACCGCAGTTTGTTTGCACAAGGCTAGAGAGAGAAACAGGGCTTTGTGGGAGGGGGACGAGAGGGAGGGACCACCAAGGGAGAGATCTCTGACTGAAAAGGAGAAGGAAAGAAGGATCAAAGCAGAGCAGAGCATAGCAGGAGAGAGAGAGAGAAAAACAAAAAAAGAGGGCTGCTGATAATTAGAATCCTTTACTAAGAAGTCATCAAACATCAGAGTGCACTGAGACTGGGAGGGATAATTGTCTCCTTTACATAGAGGAAAACCAAGAGACACTCTGAACCAGGCGCTCTCTGTGGTGCTGAAGAAGAACTAACCACAGCCTGTGTAAGGCTCTGCCACTAACATGCCTGGTGCTGTCCATGGTGCTGAAAAGAAAGTACCACAAAACTTGGAATATGAACAGCCACACTGCCAATGTTATTTGCCTGGTGTGATAAATAATTGTGCATGCTAAGAAACTGTCCATGCTGCTGAACCACCACTAATAAGCATGGTGCTATTCATGGTCCTAAAAGCACCAAAAAACTTGGAAACTTGGAACATGGACCAGTCACACTGTCTGCCATTTACCTACTGTGGAAAATAATTGTGCACATGTTAAGAGGCACTGGAAGTTGGTGGATTGCTAAGTAATTCATTTGATTGACATGTGATGGCTGGTTGATAAGGAGACTCACTCGGGATGTGGAGCTCCGGTCTTGGTGAGAAGCGTCAGGACAAAGAACATGAAGATGACAAAGACAGCCAGGCCCACCCAGAAGCCTATCACGATGGAGTCTGCAACACAACAAGACTTGATTGACAGCTCAAATATTTTTTTTTGTTCCAATGTATAGTAGGTCATTATATCAACAGCATGACAAAAACAACATTATTTTAAGCACAATGAGATGGAGAGGAGGGGGAGAGAGAGAGGGGAAGGCTATGAAAATGTATTATGTCTAGACGGGGTGACATTGATTGGTGTATGTTATTGTAGAGGAAAAATAAAGTTATTGATTGTGTATGTGTCTAATATTAAAAGGCTGACACACATACAGGCCTAAACACAGAACCCCCTTACTTAGACACTCAGCACTGACATGCTTATACTACTACTCTGCAGGGTTTACAGTCCAAGGCAGTTCCCCCCACCTCTCTCTCTCTATAGCTCTCATAAACCACACACACCCTCTACCTATTTGTCATTATGAAGAATATCTGCTATACTTAACTTTAACTTCTAGCCAGAAATATGAATATGATGCAATGAGCCATGACAATTCTCACGTACAAATACATGCACACATGATTTAATCACAGTTCACTTCTACAATAAAGTAATAGATGCGTAACGCAGAGAAGATGGGTGAAAGGGTGGAGGGGCAGCACAGGACTGTAAACTGAGATCCTGTACTTACATCGGTGCGCTTTCAGTCCCTCGAACGAAACAGGCTCATCATCGTCGTAATATTCATACGTCCACTTGTAGTCCGGGTCCGGAGCGTTTCCGCCTGATAGATTTGAGTGGTTAAACTCAGACATCTCCAAATAGATCAAAGAGCGCAGGCGGACTAAAGAAAAACAAAAAAGGTGAACGTTAAGTGAGACAGTTTTAATCCCCAACACCAATAAAATAAAATAAATCTCGCGAAGTAGGGGAGGATTTCTGGAATTGACTCTCCGTTCAATAACACGGTTATTATATGAGGCATAATAAACTTCACCACACGCAGCTATGTGTTTACACGGTGCGCGCTCTCTCTCTCTCTCTCTCTCTCTGGATTCGGAAGGAGGGTGCGCCTGTCCATTGACATCATCTTGAATTGCTTTCGGACTCGTGCGCTTGGCTTGAATGCGCAGAGCAATAATGAGTTGGAGGACGGTGAAATGGAGAGCGGTAGGTAGGATATGTGGCCTACACTTTTTTTTAGAAAAAAGGGACTGCGATGTGGAGTGATCTTATCCATCAATGAAAATATTTATGCAAAGGCACTAGTGGCTTTAAAGATGTTCTGGATCTGTGTTTTGGAATACTGTCAATAATCCATCATGTTCAAAGGTCAAACATATGCAATGTTATTGTCACGAAGCCAGAGTGAAATTAAAGCAGCAGAATCCAGGCTATTACTCATCTAAGGTGCAGCAGTTAATTAATCAGTGGATGTTTGAAAGGGATGATTTCAGAAGAGACATTTAATTCATCACTATTTGTTTATCATTGTCTTATTTAGGGATTAAATATTCCCCAGGCAGTGAAGTGCATCAATTCAGTTCATCAATACACTATACAAGCAAGGGCTTTTGGAGATATTAAGCTGAATATCTTGAGCTGAAAATGGAACAATCACTTTAACATTGGTGTGGGCCTATCATTGAAGCGCATGTAAAAGATGCACACAAAAAAATACAATTTGAAAAAGATCAATGTTGAAGAAAATCTGTTTACACTGGGTGAACTCACATGCAGTTACAGTAAGATAGCAATGTTCATTTTGAATGCTGAACCATAATGGCCTTGGGCTGATCATTATAGTACATTCTTAACCCTGGGGCAACTTGTCCATGCCTCTAGAGGGTCAAGACTAAAGAGAAATCCCTGTCTGAAATGATCAACAGCCTACATAAGCAACTTCTCAAAGATAATGAGGAGACATTTATCAAAGCAGCCACATATACAAACAGTTACTGTAGGCAACATGAAAGACACTTAGTAAATGATCCGGTCCCCTTTTAGAGTTCAAATATGCCAGCAGATTATAGACTATATCTGCCTAGCACGGCTATACTGGCTATTCTGTATGTGTGTAACCCTGTGTGATCTGCTGGTCAGGTGTGCTATTCTATTGAGTCATCCTTCCAGACCTGCAGGCCAGTGTTTAGCTCTTATTAACCAGAGCTCAGGGAACACAACACACACACACACACACACACTCTGCTACAGCTAATTGGACCACAGGACAACAGTCAGCCAGCCGACTTCAACTGGGTAAAGCCAGACACTCCATACCTTCCCTCGCATCTTATCTGCCAGGAAGTCATACTTTTGCTTCTTGTGCTGGTATGCTTCCACACACCTCTCTGAGGGCACTGTGAGTTCCACAGTCACCGGCTTTTTCTCCTTCACCGCCCATATGATGATGTCTGGACGGAGAGTGGTGACAACCATGTCAGGGAGGAAGATCAGCTTTCTGTCTAGGTCAGCACGCATCTACCACGATCTTGCATCTCCCACATTCTGGCTTGTTCCAGAATGCCGTCCTTCCTGGGTGTGGCTACTTCTGCTTCCCGTGGCCTGACTAAGTTGATGTGGTGGCCTTTGTTGGTGGGAGTCCTATTTTCCCTCTGTTGATTCTCGAGGATCATGGCCAGTTCCCTTAACTTGGTCGTGCCTCCATCTGAATTTGCCTAGGGAGAGGGCAAGAGTGCACTATGTTAAAACATTCTCCATGGTGCCAAGTTTGTTGCAGAGAGAGAGGTTTGGGTTTTCAGCGAGGCCCCACCTGTGTAAGTTAGTGAGGGACGGGAGCACGTCATAGACAGATCTGAACAGGATTCTGTCAGGATCCATCCTCCACAGCTCACCCAAAGAGACTCCAGGCTCCCAACCTCACTGCTTTGGCCCTTCTCTGATCCTTCATTTGCCTGACTTCCTGCTGCACCAGGTGCCTCCTTTCAGTGGTGTTGGCTTTGGCCCAGCATGTGGTCTTCGTTGTTTCAAGGCCCTGTCTATATCGGAAGATATTCCCCTCTTTTTGCCAGCAGCACACCACCTTGCATCCCACTGCTGGCTTGCCTCTGTAGCTAAGCAGGGTTGGTCCTGGCTGCAAGACCAGATGCTGGTGGAAGTGGTGTTGGAGGGCCAGTACGAGGCACTCTTTCCTCTTGTCTATTAAAATATCCCAATGTCTCTGGGCAGTGATTGGGGACATTGCCCTGTGTAGGGTGCAGTCTTTCGGATGGGACGTTAATCAAGTGTCCTGACTCACTAAAGATCCCATGGCACTCATTGTAAGAGAAGGGGTGTTAACCCCGGTGTCCTGGGTAAATTCCCAATCTGACCCTCATACCATCATGGCCACCTAATCATCCCCAGCTTCCAATTGGCTCATTCATCCCAGTAACTATTCCCCAGGGCATTGCTGTAAATGAGAATGTGTTCTCAGTCAACATACCTGGTAAAATAAGGGTTCAAAAAAAATACTACACAAATGTCACCGTGCTTCAGCCTGTTTGACGGCTTTGGTGGCAGACCACTTTCTTTGTGTCCTGAACTCAATAATGGCCCCTTGTATCTTCAGGTCTTTGGAGTCCCTGAGGATCATCACCAGTCGGTCTTTACCACTTTGAATTCTACCAGTGATGAGAGTGGTAGTTGTAGCTTTGCTATTCTACTGTACAGGCCCACACATGAGAAGCTGGGGGGCACGCCAAGCCATCTGCGTAGGTCTCAGTTCGCAATTCTCTCTAGTGCCTGTTGCTGATGAGGTGACCTCATACAGGGTTAGCGGCCAGGTAATTCGGGGGAGGACACTGTGCTGGTACATCCAGCACAGTGTACATGTGGTTCTTCTGTCCATTAGGGTCTAGTCAAATAACTTTCCCAGGCACTTGATGGGGTTATTGACGAATGATGGATTTTTTTCTCTCTCTGGATCGTCATGCTGAACCTGTCTGTCACCTTTCCTTATCACCATGCTTCTCGAATTGCAAGGTTTATTAATCAAAATTAAAACATTACATTTAGTAAAATATTTTAAGCATTCAGCGTAGTTAAACATGATTACTGTCAGTTGTGAATCATTCTTTGCAACACGATACATTCAATAAACTGTTGAAATGAGATTAATTTTGTTACTCAGGGTTCCTTTGTTTCTCTGCTACAGGAAGAACAACAGGAAAACCTGCTTTAGCTATAGACCCATCATTTTAAGTGTTCAGCAAAGCCTCTCTCCCTCTCCCGCTGGTCACAACTCCACTAAGCCAGAGGGGGAGTCATGTCATCAAAGACCTAACTCAGTGGGATGAGGCCTCAGGTGTAAACCTTTCTTGTCTCCTCTGATAAAAGCCACTTCTTTTGAAGATGAGGATGTGTACTGGGGCTAGGCTGCTGTTTTGTGGAACTCACACATGGAGGGGATTGCAATTAAAAGACAAATGAAGCAGGGATCAATCTCCACATCACTGGGGAGTGGTGGTCGTGTACTTCAAAATGATGAATAATTCTGTGTGTAAGAGCTCACATGAACTCATGTCCAAAGTGGATCAGACATCTCATTAAAGGAAGCAGCTCAATAAAACATGCATCTGGTCTAATGGATTCTCTCTAAAGATACTCTTCTCCACTATGTCACGTCAGCTGTACGTTGGAGTGGACGGATCTGGGGAGCACTAAGCTGAATGTTAAGCGGCCAGTATTGATTGATTGGCCAGTATTGATTGATTGATTTTCTCCATAACAAACTTCTCTCTAACCCAGAAAAACATATATAATTCACCATTTAAGTACCAGCCATACCAAAAGCTATATTTACATGTTCTTTGCTACATTGTTTCCACATTGCAGCAGCAGACAATGAGCCTACAAGGTTGACGCCTGGAGAAGTGATAAAAACACATTTTATATAAATTAGTTCTGAAAAATAAATTAGTCAAATTAAATAAAAAGGATATGAAGCACATAAAACAAAAAAGATGGCATATATAGGATATTGATAGGATATGTAGGATATTGATAGGATATATAGGATATTAATAGGATATGTAGGATATTGATAGGATATTGATAAGATACAGTGGGACAAAAAAGTATTTAGTCAGCCACCAATTGTGCAAGTTCTCCCACTTAAAAAGATGAGAGAGGCCTGTAATTTTCATCATAGGTACACTTCAACTATGACAGAGAAAATAAGATGAAAAAAAATCCAGAAAATCACATTGTAGGATTTTTAATGAATTTATTTGCAAATTATGGTGGGAAATAAGTATTTGGTCACCTACAAACAAGCAAGATTTCTGGCTCTCACAGACCTGTAACTTCTTCTTTAAGAGGCTCCTCTGTCCTCCACTCGTTACCTGTATTAATGGCACCTGTTTGAACTTGTTGTCAGTATAAAATACTTTCCACACCCTCAAACAGTCACACTCCAAACTCCACTATGGCCAAGACCAAAGAGCTGTCAAAGGACACCAGAAACAAAATTGTAAACCTGCACCAGGCTGGGAAGACTGAATCTGCAATAGGTAAGCAGCTTGGTTTGAAGAAATCAACTGTGGGAGCAATTATTAGGAAATGGAAGACATACAAGACCACTGATAATCTCCCTCGATCTGGGGCTCCACGCAAGATCTCACCCCGTGGGGTCAAAATGATCACAAGAACGGTGAGCAAAAATCCCAGAACCACACGGGGGGACCTAGTGAATGACCTGCAGAGAGCTGGGACCAAAGTAACAAAGCCTTCCATCAGTAACACACTATGCCGCCAGGGACTCAAATCCTGCAGTGCCAGACGTGTCCCCCTGCTTAAGCCAGTACATGTCCAGGCCCGTCTGAAGTTGGCTAGAAAGCATTTGGATGATCCAGAAGAAGATTGGGAGAATGTCATATGGTCAGATGAAACCAAAATATAACATTTTGGTAAAAACTCAACTCGTCATGTTTGGAGGACAAAGAATGCTGAGTTGCATCCAAAGAACACCATACCCACTGTGAAGCATGGTGGTGGAAACAAAATGCTTTGTGGCTGTTTTTCTGCAAAGGGACCAGGACGACTGATCCGTGTAAAGGAAAGAATGAATGGGGCCATGTATCGTGAGATTTTGAGTGAAAACCTCCTTCCATCAGCAAGGGCATTGAAGATGAAACGTGGCTGGGTCTTTCAGCATGACAATGATCCCAAACACACCGTCCGGGCAACGAAGGAGTGGCTTCGAAAGAAGCATTTCAAGGTCCTGGAGTGGCCTAGCCAGTCTCCAGATCTCAACCCCATAGAAAATCTTTGGAGGGAGTTGAAAGTCTGTGTTGCCCAGCAACAGCCCCAAAACATCACTGCTCTAGAGGAGATCTGCATGGAGGAATGGGCCAAAATACCAGCAACAGTGTGTGAAAACCTTGTGAAGACTTACAGAAAACGTTTGACCTCTGTCATTGCCAACAAAGGGTATATGACAAAGTATTGAGATAAACTTTTGTTATTGAACAAATACTTATTTTCCACCATAATTTGCAAATAAATTCATAAATCCTACAATGTGATTTTCTGGATTTTCTTTTCTAATTTTGTCTGTCATAGTTGAAGGGGCGGCAAGGTAGCCTATTGGTTAGAGTGTTGGACTAGTAACCGAAAGGTTGCAAGTTCAAATCCCCGAGCTGACAAGGAACAAATCTGTCGTTCTGCCCCTGAACAGGCAGTTAACCCACTGTTCCTAGGCCGTCATTGAAAATAAGAATTTGTTCTTAACTGACTTGCCTAGTTAAATAAAGGTAAAATAAATAAAAATAAAGTGTACCTATGATGAAAATTACAGGCCTTTCTCATCTTTTTAAGTGGGAGAACTTTTTTTGCCCCACTGTATATAGGATATTGATAGGATATGCAGGATACTGATAGGATATGCAGGATATGAATCAACAGACTCATTTGTATTTTCTTTCACCTTGTAATGCCCAAGCCAGATCAAGCTATGCAGCAGCAGCAGGTATTAGAGGTGGTGATGGTGAGTAATGTTAGTGGTGGAGGTGGCAGACGACAGATAGTGAGTGCCACTCCAGTCTCAAGCACCACTCTGTGTGTCAGGTACTGGTACTCCCCTCACCCCTACACAATTCTCCTCAGCTTTCAGTCAATCATAGAGCTGCTGCTGCCAGACTGGATAGGGGCTTTCTCACCTGTCTGGAACAACATGCTATTTGCACTACATATGTCATATAAGTAACACCAAATTCACTGAAATGTATCAGTAATGCCATTATAACAGATGTAGATAATGTGACCTCCTCTCTCCATTATTTCCCTTGAAAGCAGCATAGAACATGCCCTCGCCCTGCGAAGCAACTTCCCCTCCAATGATGCCAACTAGTCAGTCCACTTATAATCAAACTCTAAAGAGAATTCCTAATGCCAAAGCTATTACACTCCCATTGACAGACTCGCTCTCTACACCCCCTCCTGAAGGTAGATACCGTAAAGCTCATTGAGAATCAGAGCCAAACACAGTGTTTTTCATCTATGGTGACCTTTGATTTTCCATCTGCCAAGACATGCAATTTCATCGGATTGCCTTGTGGGTGGGGAACCTTTACTCCTATGGGGAAGGACTGGCCACCAACATGATGCCATTTCCTAAGATAACACTGTGTGTGTGTATATAGTCGGTCCGGAGTGCAGATGGGGGGGGGGGGGGGGGGGGGACAGACAGACACAGAGAGTGACTGCAAGGTTTTTTTCCTTGGATAATTACAGCTTTGCATATATATGTCTTTAATATCATATACTTCCTGGTGTGGTTGTGATATCGTTCCCTTGTACATTTGAATTGCCTCTTCCCTAAGGTGAAGTATTAATTAATGAACTGTAGTACATTTCAGCCAGAAACAACTGAACACAATACAACCAGGGCTCTGAATCTAAACACAACAAAAATGTTTAGTGCATCTTTTAATTTGCTTCAGGACAGCTCATATAACTGACATGTTACTTATAATGTGAATGATGTACAAAGCTGCATATGCATTCAAATAAGATGTGGTTAGATCAACATTAGATGAGCTACAAAACCAAGTGAAGCTCAATTTCTTTAAAAACCAGAACCCAACACATTTCAGTCATTGTTTCACCGGTCAAAAACAAACGGGTACTTTCATCAAGTACTTTTGATCCATAGAAGCTTGACTTATAGTATTGCACGTAGCATGGCATGTGTGTTACATTGACAGGTGTGATCTTTGAAATGGTTATGTTCAGTGGTAAGAAATGCTGAAATTCATTTTGTGTGAAAAAGGAACAAAATGACCATGACATGATGTACTTTGATGTTATTAAAAAGTAAATGCCACGCAGGGTTTGGTTTTTAAATGGCACCTTCCATACGATCTAGAGAGTACAAATTAGAGAAAAAAAACAGTGAAAAGTCCAAGATCGCATACATCTTTTCTAGATACCAATGTCCAATATAAAAGATTCTTCCTCCAAAACGACATTTCATGAAAATACAACTTCAATTTCATGGGACATTTTGTTCCTTTTTGACCCAGATTGAGTCAGTAATGACGTCTGAAAGGATACATCTAAAGAGGCAGATGGACTGACTGCAGCTGGAAACGGCCAGATGAGAGCCCCTCTTATTAGGTTAATAGAGGAGCTACATCAGAGGGAGCACTCATAGCATAAAACAACTCTGCAGGATTGACATAGTTCGGTCTGGCAGTTTGATGTTCCACGAGGAGAAATCACGACAGTTGGTGCCTTTACCAACCTCATGTATTTCACAAGAGTGAGAAAGAGTCAAGGACGCACGGTCAGGGTTCCCGGATGCAGTTTAGAATCATTTAACTGCATCAAACATCAAGCACTTAAAACAGATCACTGTGGGCTTGAGGTATTAATGAATTAAATACATGAATAAAATGATATTTTTATTATATTGAATACATTTACGTAGGTGTGTTATGTATTGTGTAATGTATTCCCATTGGTATTCGTCACCTACTGTGAGTACTACAACAACATCAACCTGTGAGAGAGAGTGGGGAGAAAGAGAGATAAAAGAGATAGATATAGATGGAGAAAGAGAGACTGTGAAGGTACTGAAGACTGGTCTGCTTAACTATCAGTCTCTCTGAAACAGAACCACAGGCTGCAGAACATACCAGATATAGCAGCAGCACAGCCAAAACAACTATCTGAATAATAATAACTCTCTGTAGGAGGGTATATGCCAACAGCAGGTTGGAAATTCTCATTACTTCTTCAACAAAAGAAAGATGTAATGATCAGAACTAAAAAATGAAACGCTCACAAATTCCTGCTTTTTGGGGTGGGGTGGGGGGGGGGGAGCGACAGCAAAAATAACATCACAATGTAGCGGATGTGTGGGACTGTGCAATAGATTGATATACAGTATGTAAGACATGGTAGTGACCTCTCATAAACAACCCCAGACCCCCCTCTCTCTCTCTCTCGTCAGAGCAGAGGAGAGCACAAGGACAGGACAGTTCAAAGAGTTCTGATACAGAGAGAGACAGACAGTGAGCTGATGATGTTGACCTGAGGGTTCAGTGCTGCTGGGTGACTGGCCATTCATCCTTTGTGTGTGATTCACCAGCAGTCACGTCCTTGGCGTCCAGAGAATGACTGTCCACCCATGTTTCAAAGCACCAGAGAGAGTAAGACGGAGACACACAGAAATAGAGAGAGACAGAGCTGCTAACCACAGAAGTCCATCAGTTCAGTCTACAGTGCATAGAAAGACATTGTTCCAAAAAACACATTGGCCGGCAGCCTAATAACATCTCTTCTCTCCCACACTCTCTCACAAATTGTGTCTCCTTTCTCTCAAACACACACACTTCTCTCTCTCACACACACACACACTTCTCTCTCTCTCTCACACACACACACACACACACACACGTTGTTCTCTCAATGTCCCGTTGGCACCTCAGGCTGTAATTTCTGAGACTGACACTCAGCCCTGGAAAACATGAATCTCCTCTTCACTGAAACAATGCTGTCTCACCAACCTGAGAAAGAGAGGAGGAAGGTGAGAAACAAGGAGAAGGTGAGAGGGGGAGTCAGACAAAGCCTAAATGTGGGAAAAGTTATCCAATGTTATACAAGTTAACTTCCTTGCACTACATAGCTTCAATCTACTAAATTAACATGAACATAAAAACATACAGCATGGCTTCTATATTTAGAAATGTTTTTCTATTTAACTGGGCAAGTCAGTTAAGAACAAATTCTTATTTTCAATGATGGCCTAGGAACAGTGGGTTAACTGCCTTGTTCAGGGGCAGAATGACAGATTTTTACCTTGTCAGCTCGGGGACTCGTTCTTGCAATCTTTCGGTTACTAGTCCAACACTCTAACCACTAGGCTACCTGCCGCCCGGCTAAATGCCTAACTGGAGTGTGTAGAGGGGTGTGGAGTGTCACTCACCCCACAGTCAGCTCGGTGAAGGCTGAGGGGCCACACACACACACAAAGACCTTTGACCCCTCAGGCCTAACCAGGAAGTCAGTCAGCATGGAGGCCTCAACCCGCCCCTTCCTGCCTGTCCACCCATCACACGGCTCTGACAGAATATACTCCACCTGGAACCTGGAACCATAGATTAGAGCAGAACAGAACCCATCACACGGCTCTGACAGAATATACTCCACTTGGAACGTGGAACCATAGATTAGAGCAGAACAGAACCCATCACACAGCTCTGACAGAATATACTCCACCTGGAACCGTAACAAACGAATGCATCTTCTGCCTTACCAATTGACAGACGGATCATCAGAACACACTGTACACTGAGTGAGCATAGAGATCAAGAGAGTGAACATTCTCTGTCTGCCTAGCAGCAAGACGACATGTCCAGTAACATGTATGTGTTAATGCTGCTTCACAGGTAATGGTTCACATGAGAATCTAGTCAATATGGTAATGATGGGGAGTGTTCACACACCATGAAGACATGCAATAATAGACATCTGAAGCGAGCAAGAACACACACACACACACGATCAGATTCACCACAGAGGGTGCGTCTTGCTGACATTAATGCAGCCAGCCTCATAACGACCACCCTCAATATGAATACACAGTAAAACACACACACACCTCTCATCTTCAGTTGCGAGGCCGTCAAGTTCAGAGTGCCACAGGATGTCTCTTTCCTGTCTGTTGAAGAACATCAGCTTGGTTTTCCTAGAACACACAAAGATCTAACGCCATCAGAATAACCTTGTCCTTTACAATGTATTCACATCCTCAGGAAGAGAACAATGACAGCCTTGTCCTTTACAATGTATTCACATCCTCAGAAAGAGAACAATGACAGCCTTGTCCTTTACAATGTATTCACATCCTCAGAAAGAGAACAATGACAGCCTTGTCCTTTACAATGTATTCACATCCTCAGGAAGAGAACAATGACAGCCTTGTCCTTTACAATGTATTCACATCCTCAGGAAGAGAACAATGACAGCCTTGTCCTTTACAATGTATCCACATCCTCAGGAAGAGAACAATGACAGCCTTGTCCTTTACAATGTATTCACATCCTCAGGAAGAGAGCAATGACAGCCTTGTCCTTTACAATGTATTCACATCCTCAGGAAGAGAACAATGACAGCCTTGTCCTTTACAATGTATTCACATCCTCAGAAAGAGAACAATGACAGCCTTGTCCTTTACAATGTATTCACATCCTCAGGAAGAGAACAATGACAGCCTTGTCCTTTACAATGTATTCACATCCTCAGGAAGAGAACAATGACAGCCTTGTCCTTTACAATGTATTCACATCCTCAGGAAGAGAACAATGACAGCCTTGTCCTTTACAGTGTATTCACATCCTCAGAAAGAGAACAATTACAGCCTTGTCCTTTACAATGTATACACATCCTCAGAAAGAGAACAATGACATCCTTGCAATAGCACAGCAGTCAGAGTACAGCCTCCTTCAGTTTCTATTCAGTCAAAAGTAGAAAGGAAATACTCTGCATGACATATCTGAAAGAATGGGATCAACAATACAGCAATATATTTGATTTGATAGGCAGAATATTTTCCATGCTGCTTATACCTATCCAAGCCTTTCATACATTGGGGCAAAAATGTATTTAGTCAGCCCCCAATTGTGCAAGTTCTCCCAATTAAAACGATGAGAGAGGCCTGTAATTGTCATCATAGGTACACTTCAACTATGACAGACAAAATGAGAAAAAATAATCCAGGAAATCACATTGTAGGATTTTTAATGAATTTATTTGCAAATTATGGTGGAAAATAAGTATTTGGTCAATAACAAAAGTTTATCTCAATACTTTGTTATATACCCTTTGTTGGCAATGACAAAGGTTTTCACACACTGTTGCTGGTATTTTGGCCCATTCCTCCATGCAGATCTCCTCTAGAGCAGTGATGTTTTGGGGCTGTTGCTGGGCAACACAGACTTTCAACTCCCCCCAAAGATTTTCTATGGGGTTGAGATCTGGAGACTGGCTAGGCCACTCCAGGACCTTGAAATGCTTCTTACGAAGCCACTACTTCGTTGCCCGGGCGGTGTGTTTGGGATCATTGTCATGCTGAAAGACCCAGCCACGTTTCATCTTCAATGCCCTTGCTGATGGAAGGAGGTTTTCACTCAAAATCTCACGATACATGGCCCCATTCATTCTTTCCTTTACACGGATCAGTCGTCCTGGTCCCTTTGCAGAAAAACAGCCCCAAAGCATGATGTTTCCACCCCCATGCTTCACAGTAGGTATGTTGTTCTTTGAATGCAAATCAGCATTCTTTGTCCTCCAAACACGACGAGTTGAGTTTTTACCAAAAAGTTATATTTTGGTTTCATCTGACCATATGACATTCTCCCAATCTTCTTCTGGATCATCCAAATGCTCTCTAGCAAACTTCAGACGGGCCTGGACATGTACTGGCTTAAGCAGGGGGACACGTCTGGCACTGCAGGATTTGAGTCCCTGGCGGCGTAGTGTGTTACTGATGGTAGGCTTTGTTACTTTGGTACCAGCTCTCTGCAGGTCATTCACTAGGTCCCCCCGTGTGGTTCTGGGATTTTTGCTCACCGCTCTTGTGATCATTTTGACCCCACGGGGTGAGATCTTGCGTGGAGCCCCAGATCGAGGGAGATTATCAGTGGTCTTGTATGTCTTCCATTTCCTAATAATTGCTCCCACAGTTGATTTCTTCAAGCCAAGCTGCTTACCTATTGCAGATTCAGTCTTCCCAGCCTGGTGCAGGTTTACAATTTTGTTTCTGGTGTCCTTTGACAGCTCTTTGGTCTTGGCCATAGTGGAGTTTGGAGTGTGACTGTTTGAGGTTGTGGACAGGTGTCTTTTATACTGATAACACGTTCAAACAGGTGCCATTAATACAGGTAACGACTGGAGGACAGAGGAGCCTCTTAAAGAAGAAGTTACAGGTCTGTGAGAGCCAGAAATCTTGCTTGTTTGTAGGTGACCAAATACTTATTTTCCACCATAATTTGCAAATAAATTCATTAAAAATCCTACAATCTAATTTTCTGGATTTAATTTTCTCATTTTCTCTGTCATAGTTGAAGTGTACCTATGATGAAAATTACAGGCCTCTCTCATCTTTTTAAGTGGGAGAACTTGCACAATTGATGGCTGACTAAAAACTTTTTTGCCCCACTGTATCTACATGAAGTGCTTAGGGGGAAGGGGCTGTACTAGGAGTTGTTTCTGGGTGGATCCATGACAGTGTATTTCACCTGAGTGAGCCCAGGTCCTGGAGAGCCAATCGGATCACCCGAGCCATCGGCGTGAACCCCGTGCCGGCTGCTAACAGGTAGAGGTGAGTGACCTCGCGCAGGAGGCGGAGACTGAACGGACCATCTGGGCTGCTGACAGACAGGTAGTCACCTAGGCAACCAGGGAAGAGGAGAGAAGAAAACCCATTAAGCTGATAAACCACAAACACAAAAATAAGCAAAAACAGATAATACATTAAAAAGACTTCATTATTCAAGCTATCCTGATTTGTAAACAGAACATTTCCTACCATCAGCTATCCATTTCCTCTTTCATGACGTTTCTCTTTGTACTGTACAGCTAGTCTTCGTTGTAAAGGAGAATGTTTTTCTTCTTTAACTGACTGACTGGGAAATAAACATCCTCCATCTGTCCCAATGTTGCAGCTGGGCCAGCATCGCCAGGCAACCACACACATCACTCAACACTAGCATATATTCAGGTAATGGGGGCCAGATGAGGACAATTACATAGCCTGAAGCCCTGTCAGTGAGCATAGTTTACACAGAAAGATAAAGAAAGAAGCCTCTATATTTCCTGTCCACTTCTGTGCAGATCGACTGGTAGGACAATTACTTTTCCAGGAAGAAGGTGATTCCACTGTTAAGAGGACAAGACACAAGACAAAGGCCAGGGAATCTGATTCATTGGAGGTAGAAAGGAAAGAAGGGTTATATTCTGGCACCCTGACTATGTAGAAGGCTGGACTCTGAGAAGAGGGGTCGAGATGATAGATGGGATAAAACAACCTGTTTATGAGCTTTTAAATAGAAACTAATTACACCATCAATCCTGTTTGGGGGCTGAGCAATCTCCCCCTGTAATTGATTTATCTGAATAGTGCCTGCTTCTGCTGATGTATGAATAAGAGAGGAGAGAGAGAGAGAGGCGAGAGAGAGCAAGAGAGGGGAGAGAAAGAGCGAGAGAGAGGAGAGAGAAAAGAGAAAGGGAGGTGACGAAATGATACAGGATGAGAGAGAGATGAGGAGAAAAGATAGGGTCTAACTAGGGCTGTGACGATTATAGAATTTTAGGTAACGAGTAATTGTCATGCAAATGACCACAGTTATTGTCATAATTGTCTTTTTTGTTGAAAAATGTTTTGAACTTGTACCGTATCTTTGAAAATGAGACTTACCTACTAAATACAACAGCATTGGTGACACCCCTATCTCAAAAACGAATGGTTTGGAAATACTGACGGTCATGTAAATGCAGTACCCGATCATAATCACAATCAATGCTTGTGTACTGCATTTTAAAGAATAAATGTTGTTAAAGGTTTTTTTACATTTTAATCGACACACAGTAATCAAGAACTTTGGTCACCCAGTCTACTTGTGTACGCAGCAGAAAAACATGTAAATGAGTTTATAGTAAACAAAAGGTCATCTAATCAATCCTGGTTGGAAGAAAAATAACCTTCCCTCTGGTTTCTGATGTGCTATTTTTTTCCTTCATGTTGTTGCCTACCTTGCTCACTTACCTGAGATATTAATATTCCACAGGGTGGCTAAACCACCTACAGACTGACGTATGCTGCTGTACATCTCACAAGCAAGCAGTGAAAAAAGAAAAGTTACGCCCATTGATTTTGTGTACCGCCTACGTCTACACATGGCGAGGTTGAAGTAGGAGCACGTTATAAAACAAATACAGTTGACCTCTACATATGAATATTCCACTTACATATGAACACACAGCACATGAACACACACGTACATTTACACACACAAAACGCACACAACCTACTCACTAACAACCTTACATTTCTTTACTTTACTCTTATTATTATATATCCGAATGCCGAGTCACTTTACTCTGCCTTCATGTATATATCAACCTCAAGTAGCTCGTACCTCTAAACATTGATGTGGTACTCCCTGTATATAGCTCCACATTGATGTGGTACTCCCTGTATATAGCTCCACATTGATGTGGTACTCCCTGTATATAGCTCCACATTGATGTGGTACTCCCTGTATATAGCTCCACATTGATGTGGTACTCCCTGTATATAGCTCCACATTGATGTGGTACTCCCTGTATATAGCTCCACATTGATGTAGTACTCCCTGTATATAGCTCCACATTGATGTGGTACTCCCTGTATATAGCTCCACATTGATGTGGTACTCCCTGTATATAGCTCCACATTGATGTGGTACTCCCTGTATATACCTCTCCACATTGATGTGATACTCCCTGTTTATAGCTCCACATTGATGTGGTAGTCCCTGTATATAGCTCCACATTGATGTGGTACTACCTGTATATAGCTCCACATTGATGTGGTAGTCCCTGTATATAGCTCCACATTGATGTGGTACTCCCTGTATATAGCTCCACATTGATGTGGTACTCCCTGTATATAGCTCCACATTGATGTCGTACTCCCTGTATATAGCTCCACATTGATGGTGGTACTCCCTGTAAGTCGCTCTGGATAAGAGCGTCTGCTAAATGACTTAAATGTAAATGTAAATATAGCTCCACATTGATGTGGTACTCCCTGTATATAGCTCCACATTGATCTGGTACTCCCTGTATATAGCTCCACATTGATGTGGTACTCCCTGTATATAGCTCCACATTGATGTCGTACTCCCTGTATATAGCTCCACATTGATGATGGTACTCCCTGTAAGTCGCTCTGGATAAGAGCGTCTGCTAAATGACTTAAATGTAAATGTAAATATAGCTCCACATTGATGTGGTACTCCCTGTATATAGCTCCACATTGATGTGGTACTCCCTGTATATAGCTCCACATTGATGTGGTACTACCTGTATATAGCTCCACATTGATGTGGTACTACCTGTATATAGCTCCACATTGATGTGGTACTCCCTGTATATAGCTCCACATTGATGTGGTACTCCCTGTATATAGCTCCACATTGATGTGGTACTCCCTGTATATAGCTCCACATTGATGTGGTACTCCCTGTATATAGCTCCACATTGATGTGGTACTCCCTGTATATAGCTCCACATTGATGTGGTACTCCCTGTATATAGCTCCACATTGATGTGGTACTCCCTGTATATAGCTCCACATTGATGTGGTACTCCCTGTATATAGCTCCACATTGATGTGGTACTCCCTGTATATAGCTCCACATTGATGTGGTACTCCCTGTATATAGCTCCACATTGATGTGGTACTCCCTGTATATAGCTCCACATTGATGTGGTACTACCTGTATATAGCTCCACATTGATCTGGTACTCCCTGTATATAGCTCCACATTGATGTGGTACTCCCTGTATATAGCTCCACATTGATGTCGTACTCCCTGTATATAGCTCCACATTGATGGTGTCCCTGTAAGTCGCTCTGGATAAGAGCGTCTGCTAAATGACTTAAATGTAAATGTAAATATAGCTCCACATTGATGTGGTACTCCCTGTATATAGCTCCACATTGATGTGGTACTCCCTGTACACATCTCCACATTGATGTGGTACTCCCTGTATATAGCGCTAAACATTGATGTGGTACTCCCTGTACATAGCTCCACATTGATGTGGTACTCCCTGTACACATCTCCACATTGATGTGGTACTCCCTGTATATAGCGCTAAACATTGATGTGGTACTACCTGTATATAGCTCCACATTGATGTGGTACTCCCTGTATATAGCTCTACACATTGATGTGGTACTCCCTGTATATAGCTCCACATTGATGTGGTACTCCCTGTATATAGCTCCACATTGATGTGGTATAGCTCCACATTGATGTGGTACTCCCTGTATATAGCTCCACATTGATGTGGTACTCCCTGTATATAGCTCCACATTGATGTGGTACTCCCTGTATATAGCTCCACATTGATGTGGTACTCCCTGTATATAGCTCCACATTGATGTGGTACTCCCTGTATATAGCTCCACATTGATGTGGTACTCCACACATTGATGTGGTACTCCTGTTATATAGCTCCACATTGATGTGGTACTCCCTGTATATAGCTCCACATTGATGTGGTACTCCCTGTATATAGCTCCACATTGATGTGGTACTCCTGTATATAGCTCCACATAGTGGTACTCTCCACATTGATGTGGTACTCCTGTATATAGCTCCACATTGATGTGGTACTCCTGTATATAGCTCCACATTGATGTGGTACTCCTGTATATAGCTCCACATTGATGTAGTACTCCTGTATATAGCTCCACATTGATGTGGTACTACCTGTATATAGCTCCACATTGATGTGGTACTCCCTGTTTATAGCTCCACATTGATGTGGTACTCCCTGTTTATAGCTCCACATTGATGTGGTACTCCCTGTATATAGCTCCACATTGATGTGGTACTACCTGTATATAGCTCCACATTGATGTGGTATTCCCTGTATATAGCTCCACATTGATCTAGTACTCCCTGTATATAGCTCCACATTGATGTGGTATTCCCTGTATATAGCTCCACATTGATGTGGTACTCCCTGTTTATAGCTCCACATTGATGTGGTACTCCCTGTATATAGCTCCACATTGATGTGGTACTCCCTGTATATAGCTCCACATTGATGTGGTACTACCTGTATATAGCTCCACATTGATGTGGTACTCCCTGTATATAGCTCCACATTGATGTGGTACTACCTGTATATAGCTCCACATTGATGTGGTACTCCCTGTTTATAGCTCCACATTGATGTGGTACTCCCTGTATATAGCTCCACATTGATGTGGTACTACCTGTATATAGCTCCACATTGATGTGGTACTCCCTGTATATAGCTCCACATTGATGTGGTACTCCCTGTTTATAGCTCCACATTGATGTGGTACTCCCTGTATATAGCTCCACATTGATGTGGTACTCCCTGTATATAGCTCCACATTGATGTGGTACTCCCTGTTTATAGCTCCACATTGATGTGGTACTCCCTGTATATAGCGCTAAACATTGATGTGGTACTCCCTGTATATAGCTCCACATTGATGTGGTACTACCTGTAAATAGCTCCACATTGATGTGGTACTCCCTGTTTATAGCTCCACATTGATGTGGTACTCCCTGTATATAGCTCCACATTGATGTGGTACTACCTGTATATAGCTCCACATTGATGTGGTACTCCCTGTTTATAGCTCTAAACATTGATGTGGTACTACCTGTATATAGCTCTAAACATTGATGTGGTACTACCTGTATATAGCTCCACATTGATGTGGTACTCCCTGTATATAGCTCCACATTGATGTGGTACTCCCTGTATATAGCTCTAAACATTGATGTGGTACTACCTGTATATAGCTCCACATTGATGTGGTACTCCCTGTATATAGCTCCACATTGATGTGGTACTCCCTGTATATAGCTCCACATTGATGTGGTACTCCCTGTATATAGCTCCACATTGATGTGGTACTACCTGTATATAGCTCCACATTGATGTGGTACTCCCTGTTTATAGCTCCACATTGATGTGGTACTACCTGTATATAGCTCCACATTGATGTGGTACTCCCTGTATATAGCTCCACATTGATGTGGTACTCCCTGTATATAGCTCCACATTGATGTGGTACTACCTGTATATAGCTCCACATTGATGTGGTACTCCCTGTATATAGCTCCACATTGATGTGGTACTACCTGTATATAGCTCTAAACATTGATGTGGTGCTACCTGTATATAGCTCCACATTGATGTGGTACTACCTGTATATAGCTCCACATTGATGTGGTACTACCTGTATATAGCTCCACATTGATGTGGTACTCCCTTTATATAGCTCCACATTGATGTGGTACTCCCTTTATATAGCTCCACATTGATGTGGTACTCCCTTTATATAGCTCCACATTGATGTGGTACTCCCTGTTTATAGCTCCACATTGATGTGGTACTCCCTGTATATAGCTCCACATTGATGTGGTACTCCCTGTATATACCTCTCCACATTGATGTGGTACTCCCTGTATATAGCTCCACATTGATGTGGTACTCCCTGTATATAGCTCCACATTGATGTGGTACTCCCTGTATATACCTCTCCACATTGATGTGGTACTCCCTGTATATAGCTCCACATTGATGTGGTACTCCCTGTATATAGCTCCACATTGATGTGGTACTCCCTGTATATAGCTCCACATTGATGTGGTACTCCCTGTATATAGCTCCACATTGATGTGGTACTCCCTGTATATAGCTCCACATTGATGTGGTACTCCCTGTATATAGCTCCACATTGATGTAGTACTCCCTGTATATAGCTCCACATTGATGTGGTACTCCCTGTTTATAGCTCCACATTGATGTGGTACTCCCTGTATATAGCTCCACATTGATGTGGTACTCCCTGTTTATAGCTCCACATTGATGTGGTACTCCCTGTTTATAGCTCCACATTGATGTGGTACTCCCTGTTTATAGCTCCATTCTTGCGTATTTTATTTTATTCGTCTTTTGATCGTTACTATTTAAAAACGATATCTATATATATAATAATAATTCAACTCTGCATCTTTGGAAATGGTTCAGAATGTCAATGTAAAGTCTACACCCGCTGTTATTTATCACATACACCGAATACATCTGAACAACCCACTTAGCTGTAACAGTGAGGTTTACTGGGGGCCTCAGACTTACCGATGTTGAGGTTGTTTAGGTGTGGAGTCAACACTCCATCTGGGTAGACTTTGATCATGAGGAAGATGTCCGTGGCTGCAGTCCCCTGTGTGGAGTCCAGTGTAGCTGGTACCAGTGTTTCCTCGACTGGCGTGTAGGGCTTCACCACCTCACTGTCTACACATATAGCATTAACATTAGCAATGAATTACATGGGATGCTATGTCTACACATTTCATAAGGCTTGTTTTTCTCTGGAGGCCAGGAAGGAGCTGGTACCATGTACATTACTGGCGGTTTTAGATTTTAGTGATGTTATATATATGCAGGCCTCAGCCACTACCCTGAGAGCAACTGATTCAGTGTAGCCTGCGGCCCTCAGGTTCATTAATAATCAGAAATGACTAACACATCATTGTGATCTCTACAGTGCTGTTGGCTGGTCGTCATTGACCTTGCGTAGACTTAAACACTGGTATACACTGATTTATAAGGCCATATTGTAGGCTTAAACACTGGTATACACTGATTTATAAGGCCATATTGTAGGCTTAGACACTGGTATACACTGATTTATAAGGCCATATTGGGTAAAATGCCATTTTATCTCTGTTCTTTTTAAAAAATCAGATCAGTTATGGTCCCATTCTCATTTGCTTTTAACAGTACCAAGAATTAGAACAGGTCATGGTAGAAGTTAGTAGTTAGTTTTTGTTACTCAGCTCTGTGGTCCTGGAATTCTCTCCTGAACATTTAACCATTTGATGATCTAGTCACGTTGGTGGAGTTTAAACACTTGGTCGATGTAAATATCATAGAAGCGTGTAATTGTCTTTAGAACGGCTGGTTTTTAGTTGCGACATTTGTGTTTCTTTACGTAATAGTTGTACTGTATATGTGTCTATAGTTTAGTTCAATGTTGTTTTGTCTGAAACGTTGTTCCCCCTGCTGCTGTTGGACCAGATCTCTCTTGAAAAATAGATTTTTATCTCAATGAGAAAAACCTGTATAAATAAAGGTTAAATAAAAAAATTAAATGTAGCATAGCATAAGCACGAGCAATGGACCGCATGGGCTGCTTTGGGATTAGCGCTTGCCTAGATGTAGCGTTAGCATTAGCATGGATCTAAAGGCTCGGCCTTACCTTGGATGAGGGACTTGAGGTAGATGTGTTTCCCAACCGGCACGTGCATGAGCGTCCCTAGAGGGAGTTGTAACCGGAACACCCAGGTGTCGTGTGTGACTGCTGTCTTAGAAACTAACACACACTCTCTGTAGAAGATGGCTACAGAGAGAGAGAGAGAGAGTGAATAACTAACATGTGATTTTGGTTAATAGGGGAATGTAATAAAATCAATTCAGAAGATAAGACAAATGGATAAACATCTCTTTGGATGTGTCTGAAATGGCATTCTGGCTCTTTCATGACTTCCTCTCTCCTTGCCTCCTCAAAACGCATTGGAGGTGAAAGTCCAAGGTCCATCCCCTCTTACATACTCCTCCAAAGCGTTTTGAGAAGAAGGTGAGGAGTGAGGCTGTGAGGAATCAAGGAAAGACATATTGGAAAAGAGCCCCTATTCATACCTCGATCTTTCTTCCTGAAAAGAGAATCATGGAATTCCAGTGGTTCACCAAGCTCCTCCCACTTTCCTTTGGCCGCTTTACGCATGCTGACCTGAATCTTCCCCACAGCACATGCTGTGTGGACTGTACCAGCATAGTGAGTGAGTGAGTGAGTGAGTGAGTGAGTGAGTGAGTGAGTGAGTGAGTGAGTGAGTGAGTGAGTGAAAGATGGGGAGGGAGGGATCGAGGGAGGGAGTTGGTAAACGTTAACAGTTAGTCCACTTTAGCTTATGAAAAGACACAGACCATAAATGTTCTCCTTACCAGCAACGCTTCCATCTACTTCTTGGGCTAGACCTGAAAAAGAGAGACGCCTAGTGAATTGTTTACCAGAAATGTATAGAAATCAAATTCATCACCCCATTTACAGAGATAGAGAAGGAAAGGGAGAGAGTAAGAGAGAGACAGATAGAGGGTTTAGTGGAACTGGGCACAGTGTTTATTTCCTCTGGTTGACACAGTCAATATTTCCCTCCAACATTAATAAGCCAGTGATAAACACTGGATACTAATTGTGTCAAGTCCTCCAGGCTGGAACACAGATGGAGAAATCAGCTCTGAAAGCACTCAATAATATAATTACAGCCGATAATGGACTAGGTCTGTGATGGTCATGGAATTCTGGATGACGATAATTGGCCAGTCAAAATGACCATGGTCACAGTAACAACCGTTCGAATAGCAAACAATAATAAGAAAAAACATTTTGACACACATTTTCTCCTACTCATCTCCGCTCCTGACTGTACATGCTGTGTAGTGCTGGGGGGTCATTGCCTAGGCAACCGAAGACTCATTTGCTACAACACCTTGCTTGTTTCAGCAAGGAGCAACAATGTTTCAACACGTTAATAGTCCATGTTACACCAGAAATGGACTCAACCGCACAAATGTCCGATCTTCTTTCAGCTGTTCGTCAACACCACAACAAAAAAATGTAATAGAAATGGTACATATATTTTTTAAGGGGGTCTACATCCGTTAAAGGGTAAAGGTAATTGTGCCAGCCCTAACTAGGGTACAGGATAGATAGCATTGTGACAAATGTCACAACAAAAACTGTAAAAAAAAATATATATATAAAAAAAAATATATATAAAAAAATTATATATATATATATAGTTTAAACGATAAGAGAAAATAAAATAATAAAACTATTCACAACGCAGATATGGTACTGCGTATGGCCGCTAGGGGGAAATGCAGTTCAAACTAACGCAGTCATGGCAACCCATGACCCATCTGACTTCACCCCATTGTTTCCTATGAGAATGCTCAGTGGCGTATTTGAAGATCAGGAAGTGTATTTTCAGCAAGTCACCATCTTGCTGGAGGTCTGACGAAGATGGCGGCTTGAACAGATGCTTTTTTTACCGAGCTCCGTACCAAACTTCAGAAAGATTGTGGAAAAAAAACAAGTTTACAGTCATTACCATTTTTATTTGATATAAGAACTTTCCTGTTACTGGAATAATAATTGGATCATTTATTTTGCTATGTCCATGCAAAGTCGTGACAAAAAAAGAAAGGAAGAAGTTACTCGTTCTATTGCTAATCAACAAGAGAGAAACGTGCTTATAGACAACTGCCGTAACTACGCTTGGCATATGGATAATATCATGCTTTCAAATGCTGTTGAAGATGGTGAATTCCCCTCTTTACCGGTTACTCCGTGCAAACCTCCACCCTCCAAAAAACCCAACATGAACTCTTGACATCGTGGCTACCCTCTCCTTACTCATCAACTCCAGGTCTGACGCCATTGACAAAATGGTAGGCGCGAACACCAAGGCTTGAAAAAGACTGGAGTTTGAATGTGGTGAAATCAAGGATGTGAAAACGAGAGTGGCAAAAGTTGAAAAAAGGTGGAAAAGAATAACGATGTCTCTACCATAGACGTCTCACTGATCTGGAACAATACACAAGAAGATGGAACCTGAGACTCTACGGCTTGCCAGAGGTGGAGAATGAAGATGGAACCTGAGACTCTACGGCTTGCCAGAGGTGGAGAATGAAGATGGAACCTGAGACTCTACGGCTTGCCAGAGGTGGAGAATGAAGATGGAACCTGAGACTCTACGGCTTGCCAGAGGTGGAGAATGAAGATGGAACCTGAGACTCTACGGCTTGCCAGAGGTGGAGAATGAAGATGGAACCTGAGACTCTACGGCTTGCCAGAGGTGGAGAATGAAGATGGAACCTGAGACTCTACGGCTTGCCAGAGGTGGAGAATGAAGATGGAACCTGAGACTCTACGGCTTGCCAGAGGTGGAGAATGAAGATGGAACCTGAGACTCTACGGCTTGCCAGAGGTGGAGAATGAAGATGTGTGAGGAGTGGCTATCCGCATCTGCCAAGAAGTTATGCCTGCAGAGAAGAACAAAGTTGGTGATGCCATCGACGTTGTGCATCGCCTCGGCAAGAACCAACAGCAAAACGATTCAAGACCAAGGGGTATCATCATCCTCTTCACTGCCAGATTCTACAGGGATGCTGTCTGGAAAGCTGCTAGGAAGAACTCCTTCCTCCAGAGCCATGGTATGTGTTTCGCCGAGCATCTCAGCCCAGAGGACATAGAAAGAAGGAAGAGGTTGTGGCCAACGATCAAGATGGCACGAAATGAGGGAAAGGCTGCTTACTTCGTCAGAGGACGAGGCTTCATCAACGGAAATCCATATTCCTCCCTAAAATCTCACCAGAAGGAACAGGTTGATGGTTTCAGCCATGGTATTCTCATTTTCCTTATGTTGTTTACCTAACAAGCATCAGGTGACTATTTTTCAAGGAATACTCAGGTACTTCAATTTATTAGTTTGTTCTTGTATGACCAGAAGACCTATTTTGTTTACAAACTTACGAAGAAGACTGAAAACAGTATTTATTTTGTATGTATACAGTAACTAAGATACTGTTTTAAAGGGCATACAGGTCTGCTCTGACTTTACACGGTTATTGTTCTATTTAGTTATTAATACTTATTTCCAAAAAAGGTCTTAGGAACATGAATATGTAAAATATTTTTAATTCAATTTTTTATGTTCAGTTTTCATATGCACTTAAAATAGTAGGTACCCTTTTATTTAAATTATTAATTTGTATTTTATTTCTCAGAATACTTCCTGATTACACTAAAGAGTGTTTTTATTCTCTCTTACTACAAGAACCCTTGGTTTGGTCTTGAACATAATGTTCAGTTGAGTTTCATTTCAAACCCGGATAACGTCTAGCTCAATGTTTATGGAATAAGCTATTTTCACTTTAAATTGACTTAAATGGTGCAGATCTCGGTTCCTTATCGTTTACTGCTCCTACGTCTTTGACTCGTCCTACTACAGTTTATACTTTTATATAATCTTTGTTGTTTTGTCTTTGTCTATCGTTTCTCTTAATGCTAGGGGGTTACAAAACAATGTGAAGCGCAAGGCCTTATTTTTATTTGCTAAACAATTTTGAACAGATTTTTGCTTTTTTCAAGAGTCTCACTCAATTTCGGGTGATGCCAACATCTGGAGGTCACAGTGGGGCAACGATATTTGGCTTTCCCATGGATCTGAACGCTCCGCTGGGGTCACTACAATGAAAAATACCTTTTGGTGGTAATATTCTACACTCGGAATGTGACCCCTTTGGTCACTTTATTTGTCTTGTGATCAGTTACAATGACATTACGCTCATTACTGTAAACTTCTACTGGTACAACACCAAACATGAGAATGATGAGTTGCTTGGATCTATAGAGAAACATATACTTCATTGGATTTGTTATTATTGATAGGAGGGGACTTTAACATTACTATAGATAATTCAACTGATAGATGGCCCCCAGGTAGGCCAACCAATCAGAATTTGGGTTTAATACTTTTTATGGAAAAGTTTGATGTTACTGATATATGGAGAGAGAGGTTTCCGGCCGACAGATCATTCACTTGGAGTAACAAAACGGGTTCAAGACAACCCAGAATAGATTTTTGGCTTATATCCAAATGTATTGATAGTGAGTGTGTTACTACAAATATTTGTACTACTCTCCTCACAGACCATAGGGCCATTTACATTGATATCAAAATATTTACCCCTGATACTAACCTTGGTAGAGCATCCTACTGAAAGCTAAATAGCTCATTATTAAATAATGATCTGTTCTCACACTTTTGGGAAAGAGCTTGTGAAGAAAAATCTTATTGCAAGAACTGGGAGCTCTTTAATCTGGAGGTGTCCAAATACCTTAGAAAATATGGTAGTAATCTTGCTAAGACCAGAAGAGCTGAGGAGGAAAACTTCCCTTTCTCAGAGGTCCCCAGCCGACCTCACGGGGGAGGAGAAGATGGAACTGATTGAGTTACAAATAAACTGGATAATATATATAAATTAAAAGCAGAAGGAGCCTTTATTAGATCTAGGAAACAATTGATTGAGGGAGAACAGAATTAATCCTATTTCTTTAGACTTGAGAAATTTCACTCTAAAAATAACATTATCCATAAGTTAAACATTGATGGTGTTATTACAGATGACCAAAAATGAATCACTAAATACTGTAGCAATTTTGACAGAAAATTGTATAGCTCTACGTACTGTCAGGAATCCACAGACATGTTTTTTAACTCACTGAATAATGTTCACTCTATCAGTGATATAGAATCTAAACAGTGTGATGAACCCATCAAAGTTGAAGAGATAGAGTCTATCAAACATCTAAAGAACAATAAATCACCAGGTGTTGATGGAATTACATTAGAATTTGACAAATTATTTTCTGAACAAGTAGCTCCCTTCCTATTTGAAGTCTTTTTAGAGAGTATTAAAAACAATGTTCTCCCTCCTACAATGACTCAGGGGTATTAGCCTTACTACTTGCAAAAATAATTAAAGAAGTCCTGGATGCAATCATTGATGAAACACAGTCTGGCTTCATGAGGAACAGATATATTTCTAACAATGTCAGACCTAATAGTATTAGTAGTAGTATTAGACATACTTGACTACTCACACCTAATAACCGAGAATAGCTTCATATTATTTTTAGATTTTTATAAAGCATTTGACACTGTAGAGCATCAGTTTCTCTTCCACTCCCTTGAGAGACTTGGCTTTTGGGGATTTTTTCTGTAAGGCTATTAAGACTCTCTATACAAATGGTAACAGCTCTATCAAATTGAATTATGGCACCTCACATAGATTTGAATTAAAGAAAGGAATTAGGCAAAGTTGTCCTCTCTCTCCATACCTGTTTTTATTAATCACCCAACTTCTTGCAAATTCTTTAAATAACAGTCCTGTACAAGGTATTTCCATAGCTGGTAAAGAAATTATTATAAGCCAGCTGGCTGATGATCCTACACTTTTTCTGAAAGACGCGAACCAAATTCCCATATCGATCAATGTGATACAATCCTTTTCCAAAGCGTCTGGTCTATATCTTAACATTAATAAATGTGAACTCATAGCTGTCAAAGATTGTGTGGCACCTTCATATTATGGTATTCCAGTAAAAGAAGAACTTACATATTTAGGCATAACCATTACAAAGGATCAGAAGTTTAGAGGCTTACTAAATGTTAACCCTCTTATTAAAAACCCCCAGAAGAAGCTAAATCAATGGCTACAGAGGGACTTATCTTTAAAAGGTAGAGTCCTAATAACCAAGGCTGAAGGTTTCTTTAGACTAACATATGGCGCTCTATCTTTATATCTTGACAGTAAAATAAGCAAGGAGATAGACCAGATGCTTTTCAACTTTCTGTGGAGAAACCGCACCCATTATATTAGGAAAACTGTTGTAATGAACACTTATGAGAATGGTGGGCTGAATTTTCTGGACTTTACTACTTTAAATAATAATTAAGATCAATTGGATAAAACAATTCCTAAGAAGACCCACTTCTATCTGGAATTTTCTACTTTTGGTGGCCTTAACTTCATTTTGTTTTGCAATTATAATATTGACAAAATTCCAGTGAAACTTTCTGCTTTTCCATCAGCAGGTTTTCTAGACATGGTCCTTAATTTATAAACACAATTTTTCTCCACACAGATATTACATATGGAATAATCGGGATATATTGTATAAAAATACTTCTTTATTTTTAGAATATTGGTTCCGAAATAATATCCTATTGGTGAGCCAACTGGTAAATGCAGAGGGTCTTTTACTCAGTTATAAGGAATTCTTATCACTTTACAAGGTCCCTGTAACACCTAAAGATTTTGCAATTGTTTTAGACGCCATTCCCTCAGATGCTGCTCTGTTATTCAGGAACGTGTCAAGACCTGATCCTCAGAACCTACCTTCTATTGACCCTGTTGACTCATCAGTAGGAAAGATTGGTTTCTCTTTTGGTCCATTCAACAACAGAGCGATACGAACCTTGTTTCAGCAGGATGTTGTATCTATACTTTATGTCATTCCTTATTGGAATGGATTTATTGATAATATCAGTTGGAAAAAAGTTTGGATGTTGCCACACACATACCTACTTGTTAACTAAATTAAGGGAGTTTCCTTTAAAATTATTCATAAATATTATCCTGCCAACCACTATATGAAGAAGTTTAAGGAAAACATAAACTCAAATTGCTCCTTTTGTAATGACCACCCAGAAACAGTGTTGCATCTTTTTTGGCATTGTATGCATGTAATAAAACTGTGGAAATATAATTGAACACATTTATGAAGATTTTACACTATTGTGGAGAGAATAACTGCTTGGATTCTTTACATACGATAGAAATAAGCTGAAACATTTTTATGTAATTAATTTCATTATTCTTTTGGCCAAATTTCATATACACAAATGTAAATTTACAAACAAAAAAACATTTACTTACCCGACAAAAAGAAATTGAACTGTATTTTAAGAGAGTTAAATAATCAACTAACAAAAAAGCTGTTAGAATTGTAAGCGTATGTATGTCCCTTAAGGTCCTTGTGTAATTGTAATGTGATATTGTACCCCCTAGCTCGATTGTCCATTGTTAATAATTTAAATATACTTGTGTTCCTTCATGTACTTTCTGTATTGATTTGTTGTTAATAAAAATAAAAAACGTTAAAAAAACATCTTGCTTCATGGAGGAGTTTTTGGAAACATAGCCTGCAACGTCAACTGCGCAATGCAATCTCAATGCTGCCTCCTCTCAATAAGTATCTCAAGTTGAAGGCGGCCAATAGCAACTAAATTATCCTTCTAACTAGTCTGTGTGCAATTTTAAAGTAATCGGTTCAAGGACATACATCTGGTGAAATAGAAGCAATTATTGGTACCATGGTCGTGTTTTATATTTTTATAACCATGAAAAATGACCAGAAAGATCGCCATTTTCCCATTCACTATAATGGGGATACTGTTTTCTGGAAACAATGCCTACAGTAGTATCGCGGTCGGCCTTTAACATGAAATCCTCAATGCGAGGGGGCCTCCCCTGTGGCTACCAGACAGCCCTCACCTTACTGCTGCACCCACTCAGCAGTGGTAGTAGTTTATGCCATTTGTAGGTTCTCTGCTGTGTGCCTCCATGTTCTCAGTAGTCAGTACATGGGGCTTCATTTCAGGGCTGGGCGATATGGCCAAAATATCATATCACATTTGACGGTACGCAGTTATTTTATGTTTGTGAATAATACAAATTGTAAATATGCTTTATGAATAGTTCCTAGGGTGGCAACACAAATGATAAGTGATTCAATGGGTCTTTCTCCATTCTGAATGTTTTATACTGTTCAATGCAACTTCAAACAAAAATAATGTTCAGCTTTTTCATACATTTCTGCATTTCCTGCACTTTTGTTATAATTTCCACACTGTGCCATGCAAGGCTGCATTATATGGGCAAAACAATATAGACCTAGTTAATTGGTGAACTCCTGGAATAGAATGATGATAGTTGAAATTAGAGGTCGACTGATTAATCGGAATGGCCGATTAATTAGGGCCAATTTCAAGTTTTCATAACAATTGGAAATCGGTAATTTTGGACGCCAATTTTTTTATTTATTTTTTTACACCTTTATTTAACCTTTATTTAACTAGGCAAGTCAGTTAAGAACACATTCTTATTTTCAATGACGGCCTAGGAACAGTGGGTTAACTGCCTTGTTCAGAGGCAGAACAACAGATTTTTACCTTGTCAGCTCAGGGATTCAATCTTGCAACCTTACGGTTAACTAGTCCAACGCTCTTAACCACCTGCCTCACGAGGAGCCTGCCTGTTACCCGAATGCAGTAAGAAGCCAAGGTAAGTTGCTAGCTAGCATTAAACTTAATCAATCATAATCACTAGTTATAACTACACATGGTTGATGATATTTATTACTAGTTTATCTAGCGTGTCCTGCGTTGTATATAATCGATGCAGTGCGCATTCGCGAAAAAGGACTGTCGTTGCTCCAATGTGTACCTAACCATAAACACCAATGCCCTTCTTAAAATCAATAGACAGAAGTATATATTTTTAAACCTGCATTTTTAGCGAAAAGAAATCCAGGTTAGCAGGCAATATAACAAGGTGAAATTGTGTCATTTCTCTTGCGTTCCTTGCACGCAGTCAGGGTATATGCAACAGTTTGAGCCGTCTGGCTCATTGCGAACTAATTTGCCAGAATGTTACGTAATTATGACATAACATTGAAGGTTGTACAATGTAACAGGAATATTTAGACTGATGGATGCCACCCGTCAGATAAAATATGGAACAGTTCCGTACTTCACTGAAAGAATAGACGTCTCGTTTTCAAGATGATAGTTTCCGTATTCCACCATATTAATGGTTTTGCCAGCAGGTCTGCTGTTTATGACTTCAAGCCTATCAACACCCGCGATTAGGCTGGTGTAACGATGTGATGTGAAATGGCTAGCTAGTTAACGGGGTGTGCGCTAATAGCGTTTCAAACGTCACTCGCTCTGAGACTTGGAGTAGTTGTTCCCCTTGCTCTGCATGGGTAATGCTGCTTCGAGGGTGGCTGTTGTCGTTGTGTTCCTGGTTCGAGCCCAGGTAGGAGCGAGGAGAGGTACGGAAGCTATACTGTTACACTGGCAATACAAAAGTGCCTATAAGAACATCCAATAGTCAAAGGTATATGAAATAGCAAGAAAGTGTTTGTGACTCATGTGGTCGAGCAACTGCTCTCTCCTTGACTGACAGGGGTCAGGGCTTGGTGTGGGAAGCGGCATGTATCAGGAGGGAGAAAAATGGCTCAAGTAGAAAACGATCAAAACTGACAGTACACGCGCCAGAGTTTCCCATCACATTTAAAAAACCAAACACTGAAATACCGTTATAGAAGGTAAAGTAAAAAATCCAAACCGGTCCGTGCATATGGTATACCGCCCATCCCTACCTTATGTCCCACTTCTCATCAACGTGGTGTTTCATTTCAGTGATGATGTAAGACAGCGTGTTCATACAGTAGATGTCCAACAATGTATTTCGCTGCGCCTGTGATAACTTCTGCAAATCTGTGTACGCGACCAATACACTTTGATTTGATATTGTTAATGCCACGGTTAATGCCACGTATGAGGTGTTTGACTTTGAGAGCTTGCGTTTTGTACTTGCAGAGCAATCATTGTACAATTTCTCCATCTGAGCCATCACAGTTGTTCGATATGGCATCTTGTAGTCTGGTTCTAGATATGCCATTAGTGCATTGAAGCCGATATCCTCTACCATTGAAAACGGCTGCATATCAACTTCAATCATTTCTGTAATCAGCGCTGTGATTTTCTCACTCCGTCCAATATCGCACTTCTTTCGTGTGAAGACTGAAGAGCCTGTCTAATGACTGTTGTTTGGGGCCTGCGCTGCTGCTGCCAGCAACGGTTCGGGTGTTAATTGGCGCACCGATCCCTTTAGCGGGATCATTTTCGTCAACATCCGCTGAATTGCAGAGCGCCAAATTCAAATTAAATTACTAGCTTTTTCAATAGGAGAGAGAGAGAAAAGTTCTGCTCCAAGCTGCTCGCGCATGCAAAACTCTGGGGACACACAGCTATCCACTGACGCGATGTGATCATTCTCGCTCATTTTTCAGAATAAAAGACTGAAACTATGTCTAAAGACTGTTCACACCATGTGGAAGCCACAGGGAAAGGAATCTGGTTGATATCCCTTAAAATGGAGGGTAGTCATGCAATGGAACAAAGAGATTTCAGAATAACAGCACTTCCTGGTTAGATTTTCCTCAGGTTTTCTTTCACCTGCAATATCAGTTCTGTTATACTCACAGACAATATTTTGACAGTTTTGGAAACTTTAGAGTGTTTTCTATCCTAATCTGCAATGTATATGCATATTCTAGCTTCTGGGCCTGAGAAATAGGCAGTTTCATTTGGGCACGGTTTTCATCCAAAAATCAAAATACTGCCCCCTAGTCTCAAGAGGTTTTAAGGTGCCTCCCTTTCAGACGGTTAAGCATTGCACCTGTACTGCCACTGTTGCTCAATTCCACCTCGCAAAGTTTGCATTTCATCACCTTCTCAAAGTATTGCCAAACAGGACTTTGCTGCTGTCACATCCCTGTCATTTTTCCAACTGTTAACGACGATGAAGTTCAGAGCGCTTTATATCCGTGGCAAATCATTTGAAAGATGCATCTCCACCTTCTAACATTACAGCATTTTTGCGTTAGGTATGTTCCCTTTATGATGATGATCGGGAGCTGTTAGTGCTAGGTGTGATAACTGCACTGTGATTTACATTTTATGGGAGGAAATAAGAAAAATCTATAATAATAAACATAGTTTTTCAGTTAACAATGCCAATTTGGTTTAAACGTTCACACCCCTAGTACAGGATGGTTAGGGAGAAAGAGAGAGAGTATGGCTGTAATAGATGGATAAAAGAAAGGAGATTGAAAGAGGCGGCTACGATAACGCATGTCAGAAAACAGCTCCCTGGCATAGTGGACAGTCACAATGTTGTATCAAAGGAAGCTGTGACTTACGTTGACGCAGTATGTAGGACATTTTCCCCAGAAGAACTTCCACCCGTAGAACACCATCTTGCAGGTCAACTATGGTACAGCCAGAGCTGGGGAGCTGCGAGAGGAGAGAACATAAGGGAGAAGAAGGAAAGAGGGGGGAGAAAAGAGGGGGGGGGGTTAAAGAACAACTACTGCCCATTCTGGCTCACATTTCACTCAAATCTTGGCATTTTAAAATTGCAAAGTGGGGATGTTTACCTTCCGTTTGGTGTAAACCACAATATTGACTGTGACATCAGTTTGAAACCAGTCATACCTAAAAACAAATATATGTACAGATACAGTATGTTCATTACCTTCTCACATCTATCTATCATACCTCACATCATCCAGTCTGTCACCATTCTCAATATCATAACAGTTGTTCTTGTTGTTTTGTGAGTGTACCTGGGCCGGGCATCTTTGGGTTGGGTTGGTGGCGGGGCGGCTGAGGGTTGCAGTGATGAGGAGGGTGAGGGAGGGGTAAGGAAAGCAGGAGGGAGCATGGAGGTGGGCGGAGGAGGGGGGGCTAGACCTGAGGAGAGAGAGAGACTAGAGTAAAGACTCTGATTTCAGCCACACGGGATATAGAACACTCACACACAAACACCAGACAGTACAGAACAATTGTGGGGGGGTTTCTGCACTATTCTTATTGTTATTTTGTACATTACCATTTAAATGAGTGATGCTGTCCTTTATCACAGACTGAGCTGTGGAGACAAATTAGAAAGGGTCAAAAAAACATCCTGCATGAAAGAGAGACTACGGTGCATTCAAGTCCTGAGACAGAGGGATTGTGTGTTACTGTACCTTTGAGAGCAGTGCTGACCTTCAGAGCCATCCTCCCTACCAGACACTCCTTTAACATGGACTCATAGTTCACCCACCGGTGGACCTGCTCATATGGCCACAGATTCAGGGACAAAGGGAGAAAGTGAGCAAAAGAGCTTAGACACGCACGGCATCATAACACACATGTGCGTTAATGTTTTGAACTTGTGTGTTTTAACATGTGAACTTCCCAGGTAGTCCTTTAACTCG
Source organism: Oncorhynchus nerka (assembly GCF_034236695.1). Taxonomy (NCBI): domain Eukaryota; kingdom Metazoa; phylum Chordata; class Actinopteri; order Salmoniformes; family Salmonidae; genus Oncorhynchus; species Oncorhynchus nerka. The sequence goes on along the minus strand of NC_088398.1, from coordinate 12,396,534 downwards.
GGAGAGTCCAATGAGAGCTGACCTGGTCAAAAAGGTCTGTTCCGTCTATCCCAGCTGCCTTCATCAGTTCCTCTTCTCCTCCAGGGTGGAAATCCATGTAGGGGCTCACATTATAAACCATGCCTGAGACACACACAGGAAATAACAGTATTTATTCACTAAATACTCACAAAGGGCAAAAAAAATAGCTAACTCGTGTAAGAAATTACCAGCATTGGAGGGATGGTGGCTCCCAAAAGTCTTCACCCAAAAGCCTAACTGAAGTATAAGATGTAATACTGTAAGAGGTGTGACAAGTTAGCGCCCTCTGCTGACAGAAACTAATGTCCAGTCTTATACATGGAGTATACCAAACATTAGGAACACCTTCCTTAAATTGAGTTGCAACATTTTGCCCTCAGCACAGCCTCAATTTGTCGGGGCATGGACTCTAGAAGGTGTCGAAAGCGTTCCACAGGGATGCTGGCCCATGTTGACTCCAATGCTTCCCACAGTTGTGTCAAGTTGGCTGGATGTCCTTTGGGTGGTGGACCATTCTTGATACACACGGAAACTGTTGAGCGTGAAAAATCCAGCAGCGTTGCAGTTCTTGGCACAAACCGGTGCGCCTGGCACTGACTACCATAACCAGTTCAAAGGCACTTACATTTTTTGTATTTTCCATTTAACCTCAATGGCACAAAGACAGTCCATGTCTCAATCGTCTCAAGGCTTAAAAATCCTTCTTTAACCTGTCTCCCCTTTATCTACACCGATTGAAGTGGTTTTACAAGTGACATCCATAAGGGATCATAGCTGTCACCTGGTCAGTCTATGTCATGGAAAGAGCAGGTGTTCTTAATGTTTTGTATACTCAGTGTACAGTCAGTCTACATGTATGTGGGCCCACTCACAACGACAAATATAACAGTGAATTCAGCCAATACATTCAAATAAATGGTTATGAATGATTAAACTATGATTGAACACTTCAACACATTGTAATGTATGGTGTTGAGGGGGAGTTGAAGGCTGTGCCCAGCCTCCAATTCTTTCTATAGAAAGCCTTCTCACAACAAAGACACATACCCTACTCAAAGACATTATCCCAACAAACACAACATTATCCCAACAAACACAACAGTATCCCAACAAACACAACATTATCCTCTCAACAAAAAGTCATTATCCCACCAAATACAACATTATCATCCCCAACAGAGACATTATCCCAACAAACACAGCACTATCCTCCCAACACAAAGACATGGCCACGCTGTAGCTGGGTGACTTACTGACCCTGAAAAAAGAAAGGGTGGCAGGGAAACACTGTGTATGAGAGGAGAAGGTATGTACACCACAGGGAACCTTCATTTGTGTATACAATCGCCAATAACTGTCTTATAGCCTACTGATGTTAAATTGGTTAGCTAATGCCTTCATCACACATCCCTATGGGAGTGCTGATGAGTGCGATCAACAAATCTGAAAACATGAATAATAATGAGGCATGATGATAATGTTATCAGCATACGGTTGTGTAATTACATATTTCTTCTCTACAACCTAATGCTGCTGCTGGGTGTTGTCATTTGTTTGTCAACTAAGTCCAAAAAGGTTCTTCCTGTGTATCAAGCATATGTGGGTGTATGGGTTTGGGTAAGAGAGAGAGGTATAGGGAGGGAAGAGAGAAAGAGAGGCACACAAAGGGAGGGAGGGCACCCCTGTTCTGCTCTGAATAAGAAGAAGTGGACAGAGTCCTAGACACTAAAGCCTGCATAATCTTCCTTCATAGCAAATGCAATTAAGCTTTATTACTCAATGTCCTTGGACAAATGAACCCACTCCATGACTACCAATGAGTGCATTTAATCTCAATGACGCACATGTGGAAACGAGAGGATGAAATGTGTTAGATTCCTTACGAAAGTGATTCCTCACGAAACCCAGACAAAAGAAGACCATGATTTGGGGGATTTTCACTCTATGTAATCCATATACAGTGCCTTCGGAAAGTATTCAGACCCCTTGAGTTATTCCACATTTTGGTACGTTACAGCCTTGTTCTAAAATGGATTACATGTTTTTTTTCCCTCATCAATCTACACACAATACCAGATAATTACAAAAACAGGTTTGTAGAAATGTTTGCAAATGTATTACAAATAAAAAACTGAAATATAACATTTACATAAGTATTCAGACCCTTTACTCAGTACTTTGTTGTAGAACCTTTGGCAGCGATTACAGCCTCGAGTCTTCTTGGGTATGACACTACAAGCTTGGCACACCTGTATTTGGGGGGTTTCTCAAGCTCTGTCTGTCAGGTTGGATGTGGAGCAACGATGCACAGCTATTTTCAGGTCTTTCCAGAGATGTTTGATCGGGTTCAAGTCCGGGCTCTGGCTGGGCCACTCAAGGACAGTCAGAGACTGTCCACGTCTGCATTGTCTTGGCTGTGTGCTTAGGGTCTTTGTCCTGTTGGAAGGTCAACCTTCGCCGCAGTCTGAAGTCCTGAGCGCTCTGAAGTCCTGAGTGACCATCAGGTTCTTGTCATCTCCCGGACCAAGGCCCTTCTCCTCCGATTGCTTAGTTTGGCCGGACGGTCAGCTGTAGGAAGAGTCTTGGTGGTTCCAAACTTCTTCTATTTAAGAATGATGGAGGCCACTGTGTTCTTAGGGAACTTTAATGCTGCAGATTGTTTTTGGTACCAATCCTCAGATCTGTGCCTCGACACAATCCTGTCTCGGAGCTTCACAGACAATTCCCTTCGACCTCATGGCTTAGTTTTTGCTCTGACATGCACTGTCAACAGTGGGACCTTATATAGACAGGTGTGTGCCTTTCCAAATCATGTCCAATCAATTGAATTTACCACAGGTGGACTCCAATCAAGTTGTAGAAACATCTCAAGGATGATCAATGGTAACAGGATGCACCCAAGCTCAATTTTGAGACTCATAGGAAAGGGTCTGAATACTTACGTAAATAAGATCTGTTTTTTGTTATTTTTTATAAATTTGCAAACATTTCTACAAACCTATTTTCACTTTGTCATTATAGGGCATTGTGTGTAGATTGATGAGGGGGAAAAAACAATGTAATCCATTCTAGAATAAGGCTGTAACGTAACAAAACACACTGTAATAGTTCTTTGGAGGAAGAATTGTTGACATATATTTGACATTTGTATTTAAAACCATAATTGAGAAATGATTTATTAAAGTTGGCATATTATGACATTTTGTCCTAACTTAGGCTTCCTTTAAGACTCCATAATGTTACTTCTGTAGGTGCTACAAAGCAAAAATTGATGTCATATGAAGCTATACTGCCTTCTCTGTAAAATTAGTAGTATTTTTATTTCAATAACTTTTTCTTTACATTAACTTATGAATATTGAAAAATATAAACATGATATTGAAATTGGCACATGTTTTAATATATGGTTGAACATTATATACTCTACAGACTTAGCAAAGTTCCAGAGTGGGACCTCTGCTACTAGTTATGACCCAGGGCGGCAGGGTAGCCTAGTGGTTAGAGCGTTGGACTAGTAACCAAAAGGTTGCAAGTTCAAGTTCAAATCCCCGAGCTGACAAGGTACAAATCTGTCGTTCTGCCCCTGAACAGGCAGTTAAGTTAACCCACTGTTCCTAGGCCGTCATTGAAAATAAGAATTTGTTCTTAACTGACCTGCCTAGATAATTTTTTAAATTTTTTTTTAATTAATTTTTTTTAAGCATTAACAAAAGAGTGAATGTGAAGATTTGATTCAAAATAGTGAATTGCAGAATGTGCAATGATACAAGTAGAAGGAGGGCTGTGATTGGTTACATTGCTGAACTATGCCAATTTAAAAAAGGGGCCATAACTTTAAAACTTGCAGAGATCCCAGTCTGGAACTTTGATAAGCCCGTAGAGTATATAATAATATATTGCATTTTTAAACATGTTTTCTATATTCATGTTGTGTGATTAAATATTCATAAATTAATGTAAGACATTTTTTGTGAAATCAAAATACTACTTATATTACAGAGCAAGTGGTAAAGCCTCATATGAAACACATTTTTGCTTTGTATTGCAGCATCTACAGGTTAAACATTATTGGCTATTAAAGGAGGCCTAGGTAAGGCAAAATGTAATAAATATGCCACCTTTGATGAACTATTTCTCAATTATGCTTTTAGATACAAATATCAAATACAATCTTTCCCTGAAAGGACTATTCTATGGATTACATTTAATGAAAATCCCCAAAATCATGTCATTTGTTTTGACTGGGTATCGTGGGGAATCACTCAATTAGGACTAGGGAAGGTGGAGAGAAGAATTGTGTACAGATAGTATGCGGCTATTGTGTGTATGTGTACTTTTCACATTTATTTCCCTGAACAATTTAAGTAATACCACAGTTTCTCCAACTCTAGCCCTGGAAAGGCATTGAGCCCTTGACTAGTTAAATCTAGTGTGTTAGTACTGGGCTGAAACAAAAACCTGAAAAACGCCAGGACCAGTATTGTGTGTGTGTACAGTATAGGGCTAACTTGTGTAACCTCGTATGCAGGTCCAGCAGTCATCACGTGTGTTGTGTTTTTGCAGCTCCTCCTCCGTGACGTCTATAAGTCTGCCTCTCAGCCCTGTCAGGTCCCGGCCACTCTTAGCCACACGGATCCAGTCCATCAGACTGTGGCCAGGCTTCAATGCTACCTGAAACAATATGGAAGAACAGCCCTCACTGTCAGAAAAGGTGGTATCATGATAACACAGCCTTACACTTACAGTTCAGTAAAGTGGTGTCAAAGGGTGTGGCATGATGACAATCAATTTAAGGTTGACTTTGCATACAGGGTCTTCTAACTCAATATAAAATTGGACTACAGAACGTTCACATGGTAAGACCACAATAGTCTAATCCATTGATGGAACATCAACATTATGTATGATATATAGGCATGACTCTCACACAACAATCATGTCGTCAACTACCGGTACAGTACCTTGTTCCTGCCGGACTGACCGGCTGGAGCAACACGCTGCTGAGAGCTGGCTGCAGGGAACGACTGGGATGGGACGTTCAGCATCGCGACTCTTCGAAAGCAGGCCAAATTCCGGAGGAATCCTGTATAAGACGGGTCTTCGATTAACACGACAATAAAGGACCAACTCTTGGAGGTGTGAACCACTGTGAAATTAGGTTTCCGTTGTGTCACAAGAAACACATTTCCCTGAAGTGACACTAGTTGAGTAATTTAGCTAACTATCTAGCTGACTGGCTAGCACCCCGGAAGAGCAAATTCACAACAAAACGCCCAAATATGTCCATAATATCAGACGTATGAAATAACCGGTGACCTAGATCTCGACCGAACCAAATGACACTTCCAAAACATTGTTCGTTCAAAAATATTTGACTATGTAAACAACACCTATTTGGCGTTGTCACTGTTAAAAACTACATTCCCCCGGTAGCTGCAGATGGTGTCGCAATATGATGACGAAATTGTTAAAACACTTAAAGTAAAACTATCCAAAATACCTAGAGCGCCATCTACTGTAAGGATAAATCTCAACAGTCGCTCTGATACGGTACAAAGCGCTCTGAAAAATTCGGAAGACGATGTAAATAAAGGTAAAATAGGACTCATATTTATGTTTTATAGGGTATATTTTTGGCAATATAAATGTGAGTATTTGGAAATGCTAAATTATAACTTAGTACACGTAGCCTACCTGGTATGAAACCAGAGAAAAAAATGGTCACATTAGAAACATATTTCGCTCTTCCTCCATCTCCCTCCTCCTCGTCCTCTTCTGAATCTTCGTTGGAATGATTTAACATTCCAATATGTTAATCATTTCCATAGGACTACAGTTATTTTGTCACAATTCAGAAATGTGACTATCCCATGTATCACATGAGCCTTGTACGTACAATGGCCTACTGAAAAACAATATAAAAAGACGGTTTGAATGTATTTCTATGACCAACCAGCGTCAGTGCAGGGATAGTTCTATGTCCCTACATAATCTGATTAGTCAAATCTCACTAAGAGGATTCCTAGATGGGAATAGTTTCTTCTTGACACGTGACTTCAAAATAAAAGCGCTGTGGGTTATAGGTTTGATGTGCGTCAGAAATTCAACAACCTGCATAATAATCAATCTCAGATTAAAAATGTATTGTGGCAACCATGAGCGAGAAAGTTAATCTGGGAAACAGGCCTGTGTTTGATCATCTTCAACAATGTGTGAGCTGCTCCCATCACTTAACAGCCTGATACAATCATTCATAGCTGACCACGGTGTGTTGTGCTCAAAGCTCCAAACACAAACACACACACACACACACACACATTCGGTAGATGCGTGAGAGAGCTGCTGAATGGCCAGTTGGGCAGTAATGGAGGGAAGCTTGTGCTGACGAGAGCAACACCTGGACACAGCAGGAGTTCAGGAAGGACGGACATGGGATGGGTAACAGACAGACTCGGCCAGGCCAACCGAAACCAGTTTCTCACACACACACACACACACACACACACACACACACACACACACACACACACACACACACACACACACAAACAAACACATGCAAGCTTGCTGTGCCTTTTGTCAGGTTTTATATAGTTAATACATTTTAGTTTATAGTTAATAGACTGTTCATTTTGGGTAAGAAGTGTAGCTAATAGGTACGCTGTGCATACTTTTTTATTAGTGGTAGTTGGCTAATATTAAACCATGGCCATAGTAATCCATAAGGTGGCAGTGCAACCATGAGCCTGAGTCTCTCTGCTGGTACACTGTTCTGTAATGTGTTCTGTAGGTGGCAGTGCAACCATGAGCCTGAGTCTCTCTGCTGGTACACTGTTCTGTAAGGTGTTCTCTAGGTGGCAGTAGATACTCACAGTGACAGGACACTATGGTTGACTAGCTGTTATGAAATCCTTTTCCTTTTTGTCACAAACATCTTGTTCTGAACATGAACATTCCGACAATATTCAGCTAAAGCAGATGACTTGATTTGGTGTAGGCCTAAAGGAGCAGTTGAGTTCTGTTTTTAGGTATTTTCCCAGGTAAAGGCCTATAGCATAAAACATTGTTGCTTAAAGAGAATGTGGTTTCAGATGGTTTCATCAGATACTGTAATCTCCGATTAGGACATGTCCATGTTTGCACCACGAATACACTTTTTACCCAGCCAGTGCAATATCTTTACCCATGATCCTCTCCTAAATTACATGATGCTCTTAGACTGTAAATGCTCTTGATTGGACAAATAAACTCCCCACTAGAGATGACAGACGGAGAGACACCTGAGAGTATAAGTGCAAAGTAGAGGTGATTGTGATAGGTATTTATTTGTCTGCTTCAAATGTGCCACAGTATTTTTCTGTTCCACCCCTTCTCTGTCTCTGTCTCTGTCTCCCTGTCTCCCTGTCTCTCTGTCTCCCTGTCTCCCTGTCTCTCTGTCTCTCTGTCTCTGTCTCACTGTCTCTCTGCCTCTGTCTCTGTCTCTGTCCCTCTCCCTCTCTCTCTCTCTCTCTCTCTCTCTCTCTCTCTCTCTCTCTGTCTCTCTGTCTCCCTGTCTCTCTGTCTCTCTGTCTCTCTGTCTCTGTCTCTGTCTCTGTCTCTGTCTCTCTCTCTCTCTCTCTCTCTCTCTCTCTCTCTCTCTCTCTCTCTCTCTCTCTCTCTCTCTCTCTCTCTCTCTCCCACCCCATCCCCCACACCCGTCTCTGTCTCTACCACCCAGACCCGACCCAAGCGTAGCATCACAGGGCAGATAATTACAATTTCAAAACCATTAGCCAGATCATTACCAGCTAATCCCCTGTTTGGTCTGATGAGTCACGCATTACATTTTCGACCATGCAGGCTGGACAGACAGCTTAGGGTCTCTCTCTCCCCAACATGGGCCCTTCGCGTGTCTGTCTGTCTTCCGGGCCCTTTGCTAAGAGGCCAAAGGGTCAAGGGTCCTCAGAGACACAGACAGGGAACCTAGAGCTAGATCTACAAGAATTAACATTCAAACTGTGAAAACCCCACCATACAAAATGATGTTTCCCTCTTCATTGGTTCATTCTCCTCTATTGAACATACTAATGTATGTTGTTGAGCAACAAAGACGTGCCATGCTATATGGTAGAATATATACAGCAGCAGGCAGTTAGCAGAAAGCCTAGCGATGCACCCATCAGACCGTGTGGTGCCATCATCAGCAACGGGACCCAGCTAGCTAGTGCCGAGACTAGGGTTTCCATGGCAACACTGCCAAGTGACCGAGGTGGATTTCCAAGATTGGCGGCTGCTTTGCGCCAGTGTCCAAATATGGATAAACATACTGTCACTCATTGCTTCATTGTCTTTATCTGGTGAAAGGTGAAAAACAGATCACTTTTTCCCCCTATGTGTTCTGACTGTACGATGTCATTCTCAATCTAACGCTGTCATTGATATTTGCAAACTATCGTAAGCATTGACGGTGATGTGTGAAGGGTACATTTCAGTGTGGGGAAAGATGTGGCTGTATGAGAAGACAGCACTGTTTCGTTAGATAGGTTAACACAGCATTGTAGTCGTATAATTACACATAGAATCCTGGGATTTCTATGATTGCAGTTCACTGATTTTGATGAGAAATGTCTCCTTTCTGACAGTGGTGTTAATGTGGCAGAGTGAAGGGGTGAGAGCAGAATCTTCATTTGATATTGGATTAACCTGTTCTACCTGTAAATCTACCTAAAATGTATTTATATAGACAACTGGGTAGCTCTTTTTGTATAGTACAGAAATTCACAAGTATTCACTAAAAAAATACTTGTTAAAATGTTAATGACATTTCCCAACAGAAACAATCAGAAACAAATATACTATATGACATAGAGCAGTGATTCCCAAACTTTTTATAGTCCCGTACCCCTTCAAACATTCAACCTCCAGCTGCGTACCCCCTCTAGCACCAGGGTCAGCACACTCTCAAATGTTGTTTTTTGCCATCATTGTGAGCCTGCCACACACACACACGATACAATATATTTATTAAACATAAGAATGAGTGTGAGTTTTTGTCACAACCCGGCTCATGGGAAGTGACAAAGTGCTCTTATAGGACCAGTGCACAAATAATAATAATATAATAATAATAATATCATAATATATAATTTTTTTCTTTATTTAGCAATCTTGCATATAAAACTTTATTTTGTTCATCGAAAATTGTGAATAACTCACCACAGGTTAATGAGAAGGGTGTGCTTGAAATGATGCACATACCTTTGCAATGTTGGGTTGTATTGGAGAAGGTCTCAGTCATAAATCATTTTCCACACACAGTCTGTGCCTGTATTTAGTTTTCATGCTAGTGAGGGCCGAGAATCCACTCTCACATAGGTACGTGGTTGCAAAGGGCATCCGTGTCTTAACAGCGCGATTTGCCAAGGCAGTGGCAGTGGCTTCTGATTAAATAACATTTTCACAAAACCGCTTGTTGCAATTTCTACGAGACTCTCTTGTTCAGATATTGGTAAGTGGGCTGGAGGAAAGGCATGAAAGGGATAACGAGGGCCTCCCGAGTGGCGCAGTGGTCTAAGGCACTGCATCGCAGTACTCGTCGTGCCACTAGATATTCTGGGTTTGAGTCCAGGCTCTTTCGCAGCAGGCTGTGACTGAGTTAGGGGAGGGTTTGGCCGGCAGGGATGTCCTTGTCCCATTGAGCACTAGCAATTCCTGTGGCGGGCCGGGCGCAGTGCACGCTGACACGGACACCAGGTGTACGGTGTTTCCTCCGACACATTGGTGTGGCTGGCTTCCGGGTTAAGTGGGCATTGTGTCAAGAAGCAGTATGGCTTGGTTGGGTCGTGTTTCAGATGAATCATGGCTCTTGACCTTCGCCTCTCCCGAGTCCGTATGCGAGTTGCAGTGATGAGACAAGACTGTAACTACCAATTGGATACCACGTAATTGGGGAGAAAAAGGGGTAAAAAAAGATTAAAACAGAAAGGGATAATGAAACCAGCTGTTTGTGTCATCCGTTTCGGGAAAGTACCTGCATAATTGTGCACCCAACTCACTCAGGTGCTTCGCTGTATCAAATTTGAGATTGTCCGTAAGCTTGAGCTCATTTGAACACAAAAAAATCATACCATGATGGAAAGACCTGTGTGTTGTCCTTGTTAATGCAGACAGAGAAGAGCTCCAACTTCTTAATCATAGCCTTAATTTTGTCCCGCACATTGAATATAGTTGCAGAGAGTCCCTGTAATCCTATACTCAGATCATTCAGGTGAGAAAAAACATCACCCAGATAGGCCAGTGATGTGAGAAACTTGTCATCATGCAAGTGGCCAGACAAGTGAAAATTATGGTCAGTAAAGAAAACAGCAAGAGCCTCTCGGTGGATGCTGCAGTGTACCCAAGAGCCTCTCGGTGGATGCTGCAGTGCACCCAAGAGCCTCTCGGTGGATGCTGCAGTGTACCCAAGAGCCTCTCGGTGGATGCTGCAGTGTACCCAAGAGCCTCTCGGTGGATGCTGCAGTGTACCCAAGAGCCTCTCGGTGGATGCTGCAGTGGACCCAAGAGCCTCTCGTTGGATGCTGCAGTGGACCCAAGAGCCTCTCGGTGGATGCTGCAGTGGACCCAAGAGCCTCTCGGTGGATGCTGCAGTGTACCCAAGAGCCTCTCGGTGGATGCTGCAGTGGACCCAAGAGCCTCCCGGTGGATGCTGCAGTGTACCCAAGAGCCTCTCGGTGGATGCTGCAGTGTACCCAAGAGCCTCTCGGTGGATGCTGCAGTGGACCCAATAGCCTCTCGGTGGATGCTGCAGTGGACCCAAGAGCCTCTCGGTGGATGCTGCAGTGGACCCAAGAGCCTCTCGGTGGATGCTGCAGTGTACCCAAGAGCCTCTCGGTGGATGCTGCAGTGGACCCAATAGCCTCTCGGTGGATGCTGCAGTGGACCCAAGAGCCTCTCGGTGGATGCTGCAGTGTACCCAAGAGCCTCTCGGTGGATGCTGCAGTGGACCCAATAGCCTCTCGGTGGATGCTGCAGTGTACCCAAGAGCCTCTCGGTGGATGCTGCAGTGTACCCAAGAGCCTCTCGGTGGATGCTGAAGTGGACCCAAGAGCCTCCCGGTGGATGCTGCAGTGGACCCAAGAGCCTCCCGGTGGATGCTGCAGTGTACCCAAGAGCCTCTCGGTGGATGCTGCAGTGGACCCAAGAGCCTCTCGGTGGATGCTGCAGTGGACCCAATAGCCTCTCGGTGGATGCTGCAGTGTACCCAAGAGCCTCCCGGTGGATGCTGCAGTGGACCCAAGAGCCTCCCGGTGGATGCTGCAGTGTATCCAAGAGCCTCTCGGTGGATGCTGCAGTGGACCCAAGAGCCTCTCGGTGGATGCTGCAGTGGACCCAATAGCCTCTCGGTGGATGCTGCAGTGGACCCAAAAGCCTCCCGGTGGATGCTGCAGTGGACCCAAGTGGTGTCGGGAGCAACTGCTTGTACGTGTGTTACCACTCCACTATGTCTCCCCGTCATGGCTTTTGCACCATCAGTACAGATACCAAAACATCTTGACCACCAAAGTCTGATGAATTTGATGTCACAAAGCTGTCCAGTACTTTAAATATATCCTCTCCTGTTGTCCTGGTTTCCAGTGGTTTGCAGAAGGTGATGTCTTCCTTAATTTAGCCCCCATAAACGTAACAGACATATACCAGGAGCTGTGCCAGGCCAGCCACATCTGTTGACTCATCCAGCTGTAACGCATAGAATTCACTAGCTTGTATGCGAAGCAGTAATTGTTTCAAAACATCTCCTGCCATGTCACTGAAGCGTCGTGAAACAGTGTTGTTTGATGAAGACATTGTCTGACTAGTTTTTTGAGCCTTTTCTCCCAGAATTGTCCCAGCCATATCCGGGGAAGCAGGAAGAATTAAGTCCACAATAGTATGGGGCTTGCCTGTCCTAGCCACTCGGTAGCTCACCATATAAGACGCTTCTAGCCCCTTCTTATTAATGGTATCTGTTGATTTTATACATGTCTTACTACTCAAAGTCGTTTTAATTGTTGCTCAAAAAACTCCCACGGCTTATTTTTAAAATTGGCATGTTTTGTTTCCAAATGTCTGTGCAAGAGTGAAGGTTTCATTGAGTTGTGAGATAGTTATTTTGCACATATAACACACTGTGGCTGAGGAAAGGCACCACTCCAAATATAAATCCCAAATCAATATAGTTTACATTTACATTTACATTTAAGTCATTTAGCATTTGCACCTCTTTGATGGTCCAATGTCCCTGTTTGTTGTTTGGTGCTTTCCCGGGTTAGGGGACGGTAGCTCTTCGGCTGCATCAGATTCACAACTGTCAGTGTCCATGCTAGCTGGGCTAACAACAAATGTAGAATTACTGATGCTAGCATTGGATGTGTTCGTGGAAGCAGAACAACTTGTGTTGTCAACAGGTGCAGAACTGCTGGTAGTAACAGTACTACCAGTAGAGCTGGTATGTGTCTCTATGGACGCAGGCCTTACTTTTTTTGAACCATTTATCAGTTTTCAAGGAAATTGAATGAGCAGCAGCTAAGTTTGGCTACATACAGTACGGACCGTTAGTGTAATTCCCGCAAGAGAGTAACGGTTAATGTGACTGGATGTTAATTATTTGACAAGGCTACCTGTATTTGACAATTGTGTTATTTCGCTGAACACTAGATGGTTTAATTTTATTTTGGGCAGAGAAACGAGGCTACTCAGGTGAGATATAAACCCTCAGCCAAATGTATAGCCTGTTGGAAAATATAAATGGACTGTTTGAATTTTTTTTAAACATTTTTAATCACATTTTTATTTGGTGTATCCCCGACGGCATTGCGCGTACATGGGAATACCTGACCTAGAGGATATGCATAGTGAGAAATACTGAAAAATGTTGATTTCTCTTTTGATAGATCTCTCAGAGCCAGAAACCTGTCCGGATGTTTCATTGGCTCTCCTGTGCCCTGACTCTGATGGACTGCTGGCTGACTAGAACCTTTGAAGTGATTGTGTTCAGTCTGATTGGCCGATTGGCCATGTCCAACATGGATTCATGGTTACACCAGGTCAACTCTCCATGAATCATCTCACAGAGTCGCGACCTATGACCTTCCACTGCCCAGCCAATGGCTTTGACCACAGCCCACTTAATCAGTTGCCATTCATTTATACATACATTTCTATTCATCCGATATGTGGGTTTTATGTGTGGCTAAATCATGTCTTTGGTTATTTGTGTTGTTTGGCAGTGTTAGAATGACTATCTGTCAATGGAAATTAAGGTTCACTTTGTTTTTTTGTGTTTTTTTTCTTTTTTTTCTTTTGTAACAGTGTTTTTATTGGAATTTCACAATTTTCACCCATACAGATACAACAACAGAGACAAAGCACACAATTTTTAAAAATTTTTAAAACAGCACTCACTTACACATACCTATGCATATATATATATATATACATACACACACATACATATACATACACACATGCATATACACATATATACACGTACACACATACATACACATACATACATACCACACACACCCATACATACGTACACCATTTTCCTCTTCCCGCTCGGTGCTTCTCTCACCCCATCCCCATCATTGCGTCTCTCAATACATACAAGGTTCACTTTGTTAATAAACCATATTTGTCACGTATGAATGTTCAAGTTTCTTAAAAAAAAAACATGAACATTCATATGTTCACGTTCCATTTACCAGTCAAACAGAATCCCAAGGCCAGGAAGGAATGCATCTCACCATTGCTCCAGGGACCCAGTGATGTCACAGTGTCCTAATTGGCTTGACAATCCTCGTCCATCTTAGTAGGCCGAGGGGGAGTGGGGGAGGGAGAGAGTGAGAGAGAGTGAGGGGAGGAAAGAAAGAAAAAAGAAAGACAGAAAGAAAGAGAAGAAATGCCCCATGTCAGGATCCAGGACTGACAGAACAGAAACATCCCCCTGAGAAAGACTTGGTTGGACTAAACCAACTGAGACCCCCATACCTACTCCATTCCACATCTAATGTTTGGTGTCTACCAGTGGGAGGGCTAGGGCCTGTCAGTCAAAACATTGAGGACATGCCGCTGTTTCAAAACATGTGCTTAAAGGGTGTGAAGTTTAACTGCAGTGGGGCTGGATGCAGCAGTAAAAGTCTCCTTGAAATTTAAGAGACAGACCTGCATCTAGCCCCCTCTCCTCTCTGGTACTGCAGGGGGCTGGATGTTTCTAATAGACAGACCTGCATCTAGCCCCCTCTCCTCTCTGGTACTGCAGGGGGCTGGATGTTTATAATAGACAGACCTGCATCTAGCCCCCTCTCCTCTCTGGTACTGCAGGGGGCTGGATGTTTATAATAGACAGACCTGCATCTAGCCCCATCTCCTCTCTGGTACTGCAGGGGGCTGGATGTTTCTAATAGACAGACCTGCATCTAGCCCCCTCTCCTCTCTGGTACTGCAGGGGGCTGGATGTTTCTAATAGACAGACCTGCATCTAGCCCCCTCTCCTCTCTGGTACTGCAGGGGGCTGGATGTTTGTAAAAGACAGACATGCATCTAGCCCTCTCTCCTCTCTGGTACTGCAGGGGGCTGGATGTTTGTAAGAGACAGACATGCATCTAGCCCTCTCTACTCTCTGGTACTGCAGGGGGCTGGATGTTTATAAGAGACAGACATGCATCTAGCCCTCTCTCCTCTCTGGTACTGCAGGGGGTTGGATGTTTCCGCTGTCATGTGTCACATCACATCAGCAACGCCATGTGACAGTTATGAGTGATACAAACTAGTGCAGCAGAAAACAGTTAGGATGGTCTTCTACTGTGTTCTGTCTACATTCATCATTATATAACTGCATGAGATTGTTTTTGCCTAACAGACCAGATTGTCAGATAAAAAGGGTGAACACACACACACGCATTCAAGCACACACACACATTTACACATACATGAACACACACACAAACACACACACACACACACAGTCTGTAGCCTTTAGGATGTGTGTGATGGGTTGAATAAACTGTTTTGTTTTGTCCTAATCCCTATAACCCAGGCTTGTGTCTGCTGGCTCTGTGGAGATGAGAGATGTCACTCACTGCTGTAAGCTTCCTCTATCCTCTGACGCCACATGATCCTATCTTTAATGTACCTTATTTTTCTGTGTGTGTGTGTGTGTGTGTGTGTGTGTGTGTGTGTGTGTGTGTGTGTGTGTGTGTGTGTGTGTGTGTGTGTGTGTGTGTGTGTGTGTGTGTGTGCACACGTGTCTATGTCTGTGTTCATATAGCGAGTGTTTTTTGGCTGTACAGTGTCTTTGGTGAGATTGAAATGAGTATTGAACACAAGTTATGCACGTTGGTCATGTCTAACAGCCTTTTACAGGTGCTGGGATATACTCAGCTCTGCTTAATGGTGCATTTAGCAGCTACAATAATTAACTCGGTGGAGGGACTGGATGATAAAGCACAAACTGTGAGACACACACAAACACATGTACGCACGTGCACACACACACACACACACACACATGCATAAGTGAACACAAATACACACACACACAATAAAGCACAAATGCACGCACACATATACAGCGGCTTGCGAAGTTATTCACCCCCCTTGGCATTTTTCCTATTTTGTTGCCTTAAAACCTGGAATTAAAATGGATTTTTGGGGGGGTTTGTATCATGTGATTTACACAACATGCCTACCACTTTGAAGTTGCATTTTTTTTTATTGCGAAACAAACAAGAAATAAGACCAAAAAAATGTAAACTTGAGTGTGCATAACGTTCTCCCCCCAAAAGGCAATACTTTGTAGAGCCACCTTTTGCAGCAATTACAGCTGCAAGTCTCTTGGGGTATGTCTCTATAAACTTGCCACATCTACCCATTGGGATTTTTGCCCATTCTTCAAGGCAAAACTGCTCCAGCTCCTTCAAGTTGGATGGGTTCCGCTGGTATACAGATTCTCAATTGGCTTGAGGTCTGGGCTTTGACTAGGCCATTCCAAGACATTTAAATGTTTCCCCTTAAGCCACTCGAGTGTTGCTTTAGCAGTATGCTTAGGGTCATTGTCCTGCTTGAAGGTGAACCTCCATCCCAGTCTCAAATCTCTGTAAAACTGAAACAGGTTTCCCTCAAGAATTTCTCTGTATTTAGCGCCATCCATCCTTCCTTCAATTCTGACCAGTTTCCCAGTCCCTGCCAATAAAAAACATCCCCACAGCATGATGCTGCCACCACTATGCTTCACTGTAGGGATGGCGTTCTCGGGGTGATGAGAGGTGTTGGGTTTGCCCCAGACATAGCGTTTTCCTTGATGGCCAAAAATCTCAATTTTAGTCTCTTTCGACCAGAGTACCTTCTTCCATATGGTTGGGTAGTACTTGCCTTTTGGCGAACACCAAACGCGTTTGCTTATTTTTTCTTTAAGCAATGGCTTTTTTTCTGGCCACTCTTCCGTAAAGCCCAGCTCTGTGACCTCACCCTCTCACCTTCCCCCCCTACTCACAAGGCAGGCAATACGCTCGACCTCATCTTTACTAGATGCTGTTCCTCCACTAACCTCATTGCAACTCCCCTCCAAGTCTCCGACCACTACCTTGTATCCTTTTCCCTCTCGCTCTCATCCAACACTTCCCACACTGCCCCTACTCGGATGGTATCGCGCCGTCCCAACCTTCGCTCTCTCTCCCCCGCTACTCTCTCCTCTTCCATCCTATCATCTCTTCCCTCTGCTCAAACCTTCTCCCAACCTATCTCCTGATTCTGCCTCCTCAACCCTCCTCTCCTCCCTTTCTGCATCCTTTGACTCTCTATGTCCCCTATCCTCCAGGCCGGCTCGGTCCTCCCCTCCCGCTCCGTGGCTCGACGACTCATTGCGAGCTCACAGAACAGGGCTCCGGGCAGCCGAGCGGAAATGGAGGAAAACTCGCCTCCCTGCGGACCTGGCATCCTTTCACTCCCTCCTCTCTACATTTTCCTCCTCTGTCTCTGCTGCTAAAGCCACTTTCTACCACTCTAAATTCCAAGCATCTGCCTCTAACCCTAGGAAGCTCTTTGCAACCTTCTCCTCCCTCTTGAATCCTCCTCCCCCTCCCCCTCCTCCCTCTCTGCAGATGACTTCGTCAACCATTTTGAAAAGAAGGTCGACGACATCCGATCCTCGTTTGCTAAGTCAAACGACACCGCTGGTTCTGCTCACACTGCCCTACCCTGTGCTCTGACCTCTTTCTCCCCTTTCTCTCCAGATGACATCTCGCGTCTTGTGACGGCCGGCCGCCCAACAACCTGCCCGCTTGACCCTATCCCCTCCTCTCTTCTCCAGACCATCTCCGGTGACCTTCTCCCTTACCTCACCTCGCTCATCAACTCATCCCTGACCGCTGGCTACGTCCCTCCCGTCTTCAAGAGAGCGAGAGTTGCACCCCTTCTGAAAAAACCTACACTCGATCCCTCCGATGTCAACAACTACAGACCAGTATCCCTTCTTTCTTTTCTCTCCAAAACTCTTGAACGTGCCGTCCTTGGCCAGCTCTCCCCGCTATCTCTCTCAGAATGACCTTCTTGATCCAAATCAGTCAGGTTTCAAGACTAGTCATTCAACTGAGACTGCTCTTCTCTGTATCACGGAGGCGCTCCGCACTGCTAAAGCTAACTCTCTCTCCTCTGCTCTCATCCTTCTAGACCTATCGGCTGCCTTCGATACTGTGAACCATCAGATCCTCCTCTCCACCCTCTCCGAGTTGGGCATCTCCGGCGCGGCCCACGCTTGGATTGCGTCCTACCTGACAGGTCGCTCCTACCAGGTGGCGTGGCGAGAATCCGTCTCCTCACCACGTGCTCTCACCACTGGTGTCCCCCAGGGCTCTGTTCTAGGCCCTCTCCTCTCGCTATACACCAAGTCACTTGGCTCTGTCATAACCTCACATGGTCTCTCCTATCATTGCTATGCAGACGACACACAATTAATCTTCTCCTTTCCCCCTTCTGACGACCAGGTGGCGAATCGCATCTCTGCATGTCTGGCAGACATATCAGTGTGGATGACGGATCATCACCTCAAGCTGAACCTCAGCAAGACGGAGCTGCTCTTCCTCCCAGCGCAGGTCCTAATCCAGGCACTTGTCATCTCCCGTCTGGATTACTGCAACTCGCTGTTGGCTGGGCTCCCTGCCTGTGCCATTAAACCCCTACAACTCATCCAGAACGCCGCAGCCCGTCTGGTGTTCAACCTTCCCAAGTTCTCTCACGTCACCCCGCTCCTCCGCTCTCTCCACTGGCTTCCAGTTGAAGCTCGCATCCGCTACAAGACCATGGTGCTTGCCTACGGAGCTGTGAGGGGAACGGCACCTCAGTACCTCCAGGCTCTGATCAGGCCCTACACCCAAACAAGGGCACTGCGTTCATCCACCTCTGGCCTGCTCGCCTCCCTACCACTGAGGAAGTACAGTTCCCGCTCAGCCCAGTCAAAACTGTTCGCTGCTCTGGCCCCCCAATGGTGGAACAAACTCCCTCACGACGCCAGGACAGCGGAGTCAATCACCACCTTCCGGAGACACCTGAAACCCCACCTCTTTAAGGAATACCTAGGATAGGATAAAGTAATCCTTCTCACCCCCTTAAAAGACCTAGATGCACTATTGTAAAGTGGCTGTTCCACTGGATGTCATAAGGTGAAAGCACCAATTTGTAAGTCGCTCTGGATAAGAGCGTCTGCTAAATGACTTAAATGTAAATGTAAATGTATGGCTTAAAGTGGTCCTATGGACAGACACTCCAATCTCCACTGTGGAGTTTTGCAGCTCCTTCAGGGTTATCTTTGGTCTCTTTGTTGCCTCTCTAATTAATGCCCTCCTTGCCTGGTCCATGAGTTTTGGTGGGCGGCCCTCTCTTGGCAGGTCTGTTGTGGTGCCACATTCTTGACATTTTTTAATAATGGATTTAATGGTGCTCTGTGGGATGTTCAAAGTTTCTGATATTTTTTTATAACCCAACCCTGATCTGTATTTCTCCACAACTTTGTCTCTGACCTGTTTGGAGAGCTCCTTGGTCTTCATGGTGCCACTTGCTTGGTGGTGCCCCTTGCTTAATGGTGTTGCAGACTCAGGCCTTTCAGAACTGGTGTATATATACTGAGATCATGTGACACTTGGATTGCACACAGATGGACTTTATTTAACTAAATATGTGACTTCTGAAGGTTATTGTTTGCACCAGATCTTATTTATATGCTTCATAGCAGAGGGGGTGAATACATGTGCACTCTTTCCATGTATTACATTTTAAGTTATTTTTTTTTCATTTTCACTTCACAAATTTTGACCATTTTGTGTATGTCCATTACATGAAATCCAAATAAAAATCAATTTAAATTACAGGTTGTAACGCAACAAAATAGGAAAACGCCAAGGGGGATGAAAACTTTTTCAAGGCATTGTACACACTGTGAAACTACATATTGTCTGACAAGTATTTTTCTCCGCTCATACAGGAGTAATAAAGGCCTAGTAAACTAATTTGGTGGGGATTTATCAGGGGGTGCTGCAGCACCCTCTGCACCTCTACTACCCACGGTTATGTCTTCATTAGTCTTAGATGTGGCGTGGACAATTACAGGCTATTAAAATATCCAACATGACAAGTGAAACTTTTATATTTATGTTTCTTTCATTTGCAGCATAAAAACTTTTTTTTATTTTTTATTATTTATTATTTAATTTTACCTTAATTATCCTTTTGTTTCAAGGACTTAGTCTAAAATTACACCATCGGTTATTTTTCCTTGACAGTGTTCTCATTAATGACCAACAACAAGTGATTAAAGATATTATGTACGTGATATAGGGAACACTAATAATCAGTCCAGTAGGATAGCAGATAGGCTTAACCTTTTCATATTTTTATTCAATTCAACACTTTCGGCTAATTCATGTATTTGGATCAGACCCAGCTGTGTGAAGGGGATCGTGCCTGGGCTCTGATATCCCTCATAAAGACCATATGACCTAATAATTACCCTGCTAATGATATCATCATCCATCCCCCGCTCCACTCCCTCCTCCACGCACCGCTATTCTCCTTCAAAAACAGAGAGAGATACCATGTACTGTGTCAAATCACCTCAGGTAAATTATGTCTCGTTAAAATAACTCAGGGCCGAGGGTAGAACTAAGTGGACCACAACCAGTAAAGACAATTGTTTGACCTCAGTAGTTTTCAAATTGGATTCCTGTAGAGAAAATGAAACTTTGGATTCAACTTTTGTTCGTTTAACTGGAAACCTTGTGAAGCCTTTTGTTTTTGTAACTCCTTTGACTTGAAGCTCTGTGCGGCCTGCTGTACGTGGCTAAAGCCTAGTTAATTAAGCTTCATGAGTTAGTTGGGAGCCTAAAACAGCAGTTCCAGCTGTGATGGTTCACCACATTACAGAGCCCCACGGACCTCTTCTGCTGTGATTAATTACTAAAATAATGATTCACTTAGTAGCCCCTGCTCCCACTCAGCTCAAATGATTCCCCACTGGAGCCAATCCCCACATAACGTTCTGTCAGAAGTTTGAGTCAAATGTAAAATCATTTGCATGTAAATGCATCAAATGTCTGCAGCTGGAAGTGCTTGCATGTGTTGTTCAACCAGATCAGATCCTCTAGACTAGGTCACCATTTTGGATCTTCTTTTACAATGTGTGTGTGCATATGTGTGTGTGGCATCATAGTTTCTCCTACCTCTCCTCGGCACAGTGAGTAACATGACCACTCAGGTATGTCTGGTTCTCACCTTCGTGTTTAATCTTAGCAGACACATCCTAAATACATCTCTACTATCCCTAAAGACACACTCTCTTCTCACAGCCCATCACTTCTCCCCTCTCTTAAAGAAGACAGTTGTATTATGTCAGCCGGTAATAAAGTCTCTGATAAGTACATGGCTTGTGTTTACTAACAAGTAAAGGTGAAATTTAACACCTATCTCTAAAGTAAATATGCACACTCCTGCTCCCACACATTACATACTGTATCTCAGAGAGAGGGGGGGGGACTGATAGAGAGTGGGAGGGAGGGAGAGAGAGAGAGAGAGAGGGGGGGACTGATAGAGTGGGAATGAGGGAGAGAGAGAGGGGGACTGATAGAGAGTGGGAGTGAGGGAGAGGGAGAGAGAGAGAGAGGGGGACTGATAGAGAGTGGGAGGGGGAGAGAGGGGGACTGATATAGAGTGGGAGGGAGGGGGAAAGAGAGAGGGGGACTGATGGAGAGTGGGAGAGAGAGAGAGCGAGAGAGAGAGAGAGAGAGGGGACTAATAGAGAGTGGGAGGGAGGGAGAACGAGAGAGGGGGACTGATATAGAATGGGAGAGAGAGAGAGAGAGGGAGAGAGAGAGAGAGAGAGAGAGAGAGAGAGAGAGAGAGAGAGAGAGAGAGGACTGATAGAGAGTGGGAGGGAGAGAGAAAGAGAGAGGGGGGACTGATAGAGAATGGGAGAGAGAGAGAGAGAGAGAGAGAGAGAGAGAGAGAGAGAGAGAGAGAGTGGGAGGGAGGGAGAAAGAGAGAGAGAGGTGGACAGGCTCAGGTTGTGAATGCGGGGTAAACATGCTGACAGTGTGAGCACAGCTGGGAGTGCTTAACTCACACTACCTCCCTGCATAGAGCCCTGCATTGTTCCACAGGCGCCTCTGGCTCTTTTCCTCCTGATAATTACACCTTATTTCACTTAAAACAAGCCTCCAACAAACCAACACAAAAACACTTGCCTTTTATCTCCTCTCGCCTGTTACATTGCCTTCATTTTCTCTCCTCTGCATCTCCCTCTCTGTAAATCTATGCAAGAGAAGAGTGTTTAATCTATGTAAGATTGTATGTTCATGAGCTAACATGTCCAAACTCAGGTATGCTGTGCCACAAGACATTTTTTTAACCGGCTGAGCTAAAGCCTTGGTATTAGCTCTGGGTGCAAATGCAAGGTTACTCATCACACATCACACACAGTTTGATGTATTTGATACCATTCCACTAATTCTGCTGCATCCTCCCTAATTAAGCTGCCACCACCTTCCTGTGTCACACAGGCTCGGCTCCCAACCATCTATGCTACACTTACACCCCTTCCCCCGCCTATAGATATATACAACACTAAATATATCTTACACATCACCTTCAGTAGACTATCACTGTCTCTTAGTTTGGAACTAGCAACAAAGCAGCATGACTCCATCAATGTCCAGACAGAGTGAATGAATAGTTGAATCCCCCATAGAGACAACCTGTTGTCCCTCTCATAACCACAACACACACATGGCCTCGGCTCACAGGTCACCAAATTGGATGACATAGCTTAAATCAGCTCATCAAACTGAGGGAAATGAGGCCAGTCTCCATGGTATCATATATTGACTGAATGACACCATCAGCGCTTAAAATGTCTTCGCTCTTTACTCGAAACATCATGCCACCACCACCAGTGAGAAGTGGGAGGAGGTACAGTATTTTGACAGAGATTATTTTGATTGCAAGCCAATATCAGTCAGGCCTCCGTATTGTTTATTATGCATATATCATGTAACCAGAGTTAAAGAGGAGACCCAGGTGTTGACGGAAAGATACCTGTATTTTAAAATGTGTTGATGGACACCAGTGTGCCAGGCTGGCACAGAGCCAACATGCCAATGCCATCTGTCTCCTCTTCTTCTTCCCTCTCTTCCTCATCCTCATCCTCCTCTCCAATCATCTCCTGGCCAATAAATGTCAATATGAGACAGGCAGACAGATTAATCCCATACACACAAACACATGAACACACACACACACACACACACACACACACACACACACACACACACACACACACACACACACACACACACACACACACACACACACACACACACACACACACACACACACACACACACACACACACACACACACCTCAGCTCAACAGCAAACACATGCTTTGCTAATCAGCTTAGCATTTAAAACTGACTCTCTCTTTCTCCTTTCCCCCCACCCCCTTCTTTCTCCATCTCGCTTTCTCTCTCTTCCTCTCTTCCCACTCAATCTCTCCCTCTCCCCTTTCTCCCCCTTCCCCATATCTATCAGCCCCAATCAACTACACTTTCTCTCTCTTTCTATCTCCTTCTGCCCCCTTCTCTCTCAGCCCTCCCTCCTCCCCATCCCTTGGAGGAGGATTGATATCTAATTATGTCAGGTCACTCGTCCAGATGGACCCATCGCCCGTCCTTTTGTATCCCCCCTCACCACTCCCACAGGCCCTCTGACCTCCTACAGCATCGCCCTGGAAACCAACCTGTCTGAGCTAGCTAGGTCCCCATGGGCAGAGTGTGAGGGGGAGGGGGGATGAGACCCTTGGGTTTACTCAGGGAAGAGATGCAGAGAAGGGTGGATAGGGGGAGAGGAGGAGAGGAATACTTGGTATTCCAGGCCAATCTCACGGCTGGTTAAGCTGCATGAATAGATGTAGCTGGCAGGGAGGGTGGCCATGGATGTGTCTCTCTCTCTATCTCTCTCTTGATCTCTCTCTTGCTCAATCTCCATCTCTCTCTCTCTTCATCGTCATCTCTCTCTTTCTCCTTAGGTCTCTCTCTCTTTATTTTCTCTCTCTTCCTCTTTCTCTCTTTTCTCTGCTCTGGTGCCAGACAGATGGTTCAGTACACAGACAACAAGCATTTGTTTGAAGAGCTTCAATAACTCCACTAATGTGAAAGAGAATAAAGCGATAGTGAATAGGACATTATGTAGGACATCATATTGCAGGGTTGGGAATATGTCTGTCTCTGTGGTGATGTTTTAAACAACCGCCCCCAACCAAGACACATATAGTACAGTGAAGACTGTTATATATTTGATTTGTTGATAGTATAACCTTGATGCCTTGATTTTATTGAAACGGGTAGATGTATGATTTTCTTTATGGTTTTCAGATCTTCCAAAGGTCTAGGACTTTCAAACTAACATTGACTCTCCACTAATTGTGTTCTCCCCTGAGACACTGAAACACAGCAATCTATTTTAGGGCAGTAACCACTTGTCATATGCATTCAATTACCCCTTAAAGAATTGAGTATCGAAGTTGTAATTTGTAGGGCAGCATACTGATCTCCCACACTGCACTGGGCTAATCATACCCTGACTGACCTCCCACACTGCACTGGGCTAATCATACCCTGGCTGATATCCCAGGGTGCATTTGTGCTGATGTTTGGCTGTCCATGCCAGTCCAGACTGCCAGCTATAGTTGGGAACCGTTGTGTACCAAAAAACTAATTTTCCAGCAACCAAATTTCCAAGTTAGAGTTTCAGTGGTTAACCACTTAAGGTTTGTCATTGATGTCATTGTAGAGTAAACTACATTTTGTCATTGATGTCATTGTTGAGTAAGCTCCATTTTGGCCTTGATGTTTAGTTAAAGCACACCTTTCAGAAAGATGAATTGTCACCTGACATGAAAAATGAAATGTCTTTACTATTAGGATGCTGTACGTATTTATAGCACACTTCAGCTGTTGGTTTGTTTTTCAAGCCCTTCATGGATCGTTATTGATGTGTATATCAGTCTGGGTAAGAGAGATGCCAGAGTCATAAATTAAAGCCAACCAACAATCTCAGAGCCAGGAAGGAGGGCAGAAATCAGAGAGCAAAACGTTACCCAACTCATCGCAGCACTTAGTGTGTCCACTCTGATGCAATCACGTCTACTACATATCTCTTTTATAAGCCTTCATAAACATATATAAAAGCTTCATGAAAGTTGTTATGCATTCTTATCAATGTGTACTGTACCGAATCATCTCAGATTCTCAATATATTCCCAACAGCCAATACATAAACCACATATACTGTAAATCTGTGCTATGCCTCTTTGATTTTAAACACAGGCATTATGAGGACAAGCTTATTTACTGTCTGAAAGGAAAGAACAGAAAAATAAATAACAGCAAACAGAAGTCTGGATGAAGAGATGAAAACCGTCATTATGGTTTGTTGGGTTTCTCTCGCTTCACATCCGTCCGTTGCACTCATTTCCAAATGTCAAAACACACGCTTTTCTAAGACACTCGAAGAAAATAACAAAAAGAGCAGATTTCTAAACCAACGGTGCATTATGCACAGCCACTTGGATGGTGGATGGGCTTTCCTGCCAAGGTTGAAATTTCCATTGCTAATATGAACTTTGCTTATAATGTTAGCTAGCATCGCTTCCTCAGCCTCTCGTTATTGTTTTTCCACTAAAGTAAAGCAAAGCCGCGAAAATTCCTGGGCAAATATAAACTTTGCTTAAGTACTTATATGGCTGTTTTCTCTCTCCCATATGGCGGCCAAAGGCACAAAGCCTCAGAGAGAATACAAAGCCCTCCCTGCTCTGCTAAGCTCATCCCCACCCACGGACAAAAGACCCAGGGCCTTCAAAGGATCTGGGAGCCTTTAACCAGTTAACAGGAGTCGGACGAGTTGGACCATCAGTGTTTGAGAATGCTTTGCTTCACAAAACCTTTCAGAGATCATTCAGCTTCTCCTGCTGACTCCCACTCCATTGAAGGGAGAAAATTGACAAGATGAACTCCCTGCAAATATACTGTGCCCATTTTGTAAATAGCCCATCCAACCAACTACCTACCTCATCCCCATATTTGTTTTTGTTTTTCTGCTCTTTTGCACACCTGTATTTCTACTTGCACATCCTCACCTGCTCATCTATCACTCCAGTGTAAATTGCTAAATTGTAAATACTTCGCCACTATTGGCCTATTTATTGCCTTACCTCCTTACTTCATTTCCACACACTGTATACAGATTTTTCTATTGTGTTATTGACCGTGCGTTTGTTTATTCCATGTTTAACTCTGTGTTGTTGTTTGTGTCGCACTGCTTTGCTTTGTCTTGGCCAGGTCGCAGTTGTAAATGAGAACTTGTTCTCAACTGGCCTACCTGGTTAAATAAAGGTGAAATATTTTAAATGTTGTTCTGTACTCATTCTCTCTCACTCTCTTCCCTTTGTTCTCTCTTGTAACTTCCCTTGGAGGGTAAGTCCTTATCACTTTGTGAGATTGAAATGAAACAAGCTGAGATGAATCTTAAACCTGTTGTTGTTGTTAAGAGTCTGAAAACCAACTGAAGTGCGACTAAACCCCATGCTGATACAGAGAAATGTAATTTTCAGATGGAAATGTATTTCCCTCCTAGTCATCTACATACAGTGTGTGTATACTACAAGCTACACATACTAGGCTACACACACACACACACACACACACACACACACACACACACACACACACACACACACACACACACACACACACACACACACACACACACACACACACACACACACACACACACACACACACACACACACACACACGGCACTGTGGCTGAACATAGAGTAATTGCTGGGGAGAGATTTAAGATGTAAAGCCTGACTGCTGCATGTGTCTTTATGACAAGAGTGTGAAGTGTTATCATTAGTAATGTGATTAACACCTTCTCAACAGGGGGTGGGCTGGGTGAGCCGGGCTGGGGTAGGGTAGGGGGAAGAGGGTGTGTGTGTGGGTGTGTATGTGACCATGTGTGCTTTCTCAGTTGCAGCTCTCCTTCTCTTTCTTTTCTTTCATTCTCTCTTTCTACTCTTTATATCTCTCACTCTCCAAGACAATACCTTGTTGGCGAAGAACGCGTTCTGTCAATATTTAGTAAATATGGAGAAGTCTATGGCCAAATCTCTCAATGTGTATTTGCTTCTCTCACTGATTGATTTATCTGTCCTCAACTAATGTTGTTTCAACCTTCTATTTCTTTCTCTTCCTCTTTCCCTCTCTGTGTCTGTCTTTCTCCGTCTCACTGTCTTTCCCTCACATACTGTAACTTGCAGTGTAACTTCTATATAGCATAGAATTACAATTAGTATTCCCCCTCCATCCTTACCTCCCTGTGAGTGTCTATAATTACCCTGTTAATATATTACCGCACAGCATCGATTACCTGGCTAATCTGATCCCAAGCCTGCCATTGATTATTGAGCTGTGAGCGGCCCGACAATAAGCACTTTGAGCTGAGGGCCGCTCAATAGCGCTCCCACAATGGGCTCTCTCACTCAGCTAATAGGCTAAAACAAGCCAAACATTTTGGTTTCCTACTCAACACACCAATGAAGAGTATGGGAGCTGAATGCAGATGACTTTCTTAAACCTCTCGAGTGTAGGGGGCAGTATTTTGATGTTTGGATGAAAAACGTACCCAAATGAAACTGCCTATATCTCAGACCCAGAATCTAGAATATGCATATTAGGATAGAAAACACTCTAAAGTTTCCAAAACTGTCAAAATATTGTCTGTGAGTATAACAGAACTGATATTGCAGGCGAAAACCTGAGGAAAATCCAAAGAGGAAGTGCCTTCTACTTTGAAACCTCCCTGTTCCATTGCATACCTTCCCTCCATTTAAAGGGATATCAACCAGATTCCTTTTCCTATGGCTTCCACATGGTCTGATCAGATTTTAGACATAGTTTCAGGCTTTTATTCTGAAAAATGAGCGAGAAAGATCACATCGAGTCAGTGGATGGCTTTTTCGATTTTTCGTCTGCCCGTCATGACCTGCACGAGCCTGTGGATTTCTGAACAAAACTCGCCAACCAAATGGAGGTATTTTGGATATAAGAATAATCTTTATGGAACAAAAGGAACATTTATTGTGTAACTGGGAGTCTCGTGAGTGCAAACATCCGAAGATCATCAAAGGTAAGCGATTCATTTGATTGCTTTTCTGACTTTCGTGATCAATCTACTTTGCTGCTAGCTGTTTGTAATGTTTTGTCTGCTGAGAGAGATGTCCTTACATAAACGCTTGGTTTGCTTTCGCCGAAAAGCTTTTTTGAAACCTGACACGCCAGGTGGATTAACAGCAAGCTAAGCTGTGTTTTGCTATATTGCACTTGTGATTTCATGAAAATTAAATATTTTTAGTAATTTAATTTGAATTTGGCGCTCTGCAATTCAGCGGATGTTGACGAAAATGATCCCGCTAAAGGGATCGGTGCGCCAAGAAGTTTTAACAAGCATTTTTTTTCTCTCCCTCCTCTATCCCTCTCTCTCTACGCCTCCTATTGCACTCCTCTCCTCATCTTGTTTCTCTATTCATTTCCTTTTTTCTCCCTTTCCCTCTCTCCTTCCCTCTCCCTCTCTCTTTCTCTCCAAATCTTTCTCTCTCCCTCCGTCTCTCCTTATCCTTCTCTCTTTCTCCATCTCTCCCATCTCTCTCACACTCTCTCTCTAGCTCTCCCTCTTTCCCTCTCCCTACACACTTAGAAAAAAAAGGTGCTATCTAAAACTTAAAAAGGTTTCTTCAGCTGTCCGCATAGGAGAACCCTTTGAAGAACCATTATTGGTTCCAGATAAAACCCTTTTGGGTTCTATGCAGAACCCTTTCCACAGAAAGGGGTTCCACCTAGAACCAAAAAGGATTCTACCTAGAACCAAAACGGGTTCTCCTATGGGGACAGCAGAAGAACCCTTTTGGAACCCTTTTTTCAGAGTGTATCTCTCATTCCCTCTCTCTCTATCTAGCTTTCTCTTTATCCCTCCCTCTCTCTTTTTCCCTCTGTCCCTCTTTCCTTCCTTCCTTCCTTCTCTCCCTCCCTCTTTCAGTCTGAGGCCCATCTGAGGGCCAGCTGGCTTGAAACAGCTGAAGCTCATAAATCACAGCAGAGAGGCAGAATTCCATACGCCACGTTGGCATGCGCTCTGTCAGCCATGAAATAAAGATGTAGTGGAGCAGTGGGTCAAAGGATATTACCCCCCACTAGCACCATCGTATACCCCCTCCTTCCACCTGCACGATGACATCCTCTCCCCAGGAAGTCGGTCTGTGTCTCACATCCCTGTGGTTAGGTTTGTGTGGTCCCCACTAGCCTTCCATAATTCACAGCTTGTAACACCTCAGCAGTCTCCGTGTTCCCCTGTCCTCCCACCACAGTCCCCCACCCTGAACTCTCGGTCCTGGGTCCGGACTGGGCCCTGCCGCCCCCCAATCCCCTCTCCCAGAAAAGCGGACAGGTCACCCTGTGGCTGACAGAAACCTGACACTCAGACAGAGTGTCTGTAATGATGTCAAACACACCAGGGCTATGTGGCCTCTGCTAGGAGCATATCCGTCACAAGAAGGGAACAGGGACACACATCTTTATGACTGCCTGTCAGTACTAACATACAGGACCCATATGCTCACACAGACACACACACACAGACACACAGACACACAGACACACACACACACACACGCACGCACACACGCACACACACGCACACACACACACACACACACACACTGACACACACACACACACACACACTGACATAAACACCAACACCATAAACCAACGTTATGTATTTTCACCCTTCCTCCTTTTGTTTTTCAATGTGTCATGCTGTATGTGTTGACATGTTTATCCCAGGCCTCTTCCCTCCCCCTGAACACAACTCTCCAGCATGTCATCATGACACACACACTAATTCAGGAACAAGCAAGACATGGATTATCCAGATATCCTCCATGTGATTCCCATGTGCTCCAGTAGCTCAGGCAGCCATGATGAAGTCTGGGCAGCTGGTCAGCCAGCCACAACAATAAAGGCTTTCACATAGTTACACTACACTACATTAACACACACTCTCCTTTTAGTTTTCCTCTTAAATATTTCTTCCTTTTACTCTCCTCCTTTTACATTTACATTACATTTAAGTCATTTAGCAGACGCTCTTATCCAGAGCGACTTACAAATTGGTGCATTCACCTTATGACATCCAGTGGAACAGTAGTGCATCTAAATCTTTTAAGGGGGGGGGGGATTACTTTATCCTATCCTAGGTATTCCTTAAAGAGGTGGGGTTTCAGGTGTCTCCGGAAGGTGGTGATTGACTCCGCTGTCCTGGCGTCGTGAGGGAGTTTGTTCCACCATTGGGGGGCCAGAGCAGCGAACAGTTTTGACTGGGCTGAGCGGGAACTGTACTTCCTCAGTGGTAGGGAGGCGAGCAGGCCAGAGGTGGATGAACGCAGTGCCCTTGTTTGGGTGTAGGGCCTGATCAGAGCCTGGAGGTACTGAGGTGCCGTTCCCCTCACAGCTCCGTAGGCAAGCACCATGGTCTTGTAGCGGATGCGAGCTTCAACTGGAAGCCAGTGGAGAGAGCGGAGGAGCGTGGTGACGTGAGAGAACTTGGGAAGGTTGAACACCAGACGGGCTGCGGCGTTCTGGATGAGTTGTAGGGGTTTAATGGCACAGGCAGGGAGCCCAGCCAACAGCGAGTTGCAGTAATCCAGACGGGAGATGACAAGTGCCTGGATTAGGACCTGCGCCGCTTCCTGTGTGAGGCAGGGTCGTACTCTGCGGATGTTGTAGAGCATGAACCTACAGGAACGGGCCACCGCCTTGATGTTATTTGAGAACGACAGGGTGTTGTCCAGGATCACGCCAAGGTTCTTAGCGCTCTGGGAGGAGGACACAATGGAGTTGTCAACCGTGATGGCGAGATCATGGAACGGGCAGTCCTTCCCCGGGAGGAAGAGCAGCTCCGTCTTGCCGACTTCCTCAAACTTTTACTTCCTCAAACTTCTTTTATAAAACGTTGACTAAAAACAACGCCATATGGCCATGAATTGATAGATCTCCATCAATACACACACCAGACTCATTTGTGTTGGTGTACACATTAATTAACGTATTGCATGTAACCTGGATATTACACTTTCTATGTCTTGATGTGTTCATGTTTTTTGCATCACTTTTTCAACAACTGCTCCAATGAACCCTTCTATGGTGTAGAATATAATACTAATTATAAACTGGATGGTTCAAGCCCTGAATGCTGATTGGTTGATTACTAAATAAACACTGATGTATTTCTTACCTTCAATTCAAATTTCTCCCAACCCTCCCTCTCTTTTACCCCTCCTCCATCTCCCTTTCCCATCTTCTCTCTCTCCTCCCTCCCTCCACCTCTCTCTCTCTCGCTCTCTCCCCCTCTCTCTCTCTCTCTCTCCCCTTCTATCTCCCCTTCTATCTCTCAATCTCTCTCCTCCCTCCCTCCCTCCACCTCTCTCTCTCTCGCTCTCTCCCCTCTCTCTCTCTCCCCCTTCTATCTTCCCTTCTATCTCTCAATCTCTCTCCTCCCTCCCTCCCTCCACCTCTCTCTCCCTCTCTCTCTCTCTCTCTCCCCCTCTATCTCTCAATCTCTCTCCTCCCTCCACCTCTCTCTCGCTCTCTCTCTCTCTCTCTCCCCTTCTCTCTCTCTCTCCCTCTATCTCCCTGCCCTACCT
The DNA here is from genome assembly GCF_034236695.1 of Oncorhynchus nerka. Lineage (NCBI taxonomy): Eukaryota > Metazoa > Chordata > Actinopteri > Salmoniformes > Salmonidae > Oncorhynchus > Oncorhynchus nerka. The sequence goes on along the minus strand of NC_088398.1, from coordinate 12,365,192 downwards.
CTCAATCTCTACCCCCCCCCTTCTCTGAATTAAATTAAATTCAAAGGGCTTTATTGGCATGGGAAACATATGTTTACATCTCTCTCTCTTTGTGTGGCTGTCTTTTCCTGTCTCTCTGTCACTGTATTTTTCCATTTCAATTTATGGGGCTGTATTGGCATGGGAAACATAAGTTTACATTGCCAAAGCAAGTGAAATAGATAAAAGTGAAATAAACTATAAAAAATGAACAGTAAACATTACTCACAAAAGCTAAAAAATAGACACTTCAAATGTCATATGTCTATATACAGTGTTGTAATGTGCAAATAGTTAAAGTACAAAAGGGTTGTATTTACAATAGTGTTCTTCACTGGTTACCCTTTTGTTGTAGCAACAGGTCACAAATCTTGCTGCTGTGATTGCACACTGTGGTATTTCACCAAATAGATATGAGAGTTTATCAAAATTGGATTTGTTTTTTCAATTCTTTGTTTGTTTGTGTAATCTGAGGAAAATATGTGTCTCTAGTATGGTCATACATTTGGCAGGAGGATAAGAAGTTAACAAGGATCAGGCAAAGACCCAGATGCAAACACAGATGCGGATAGTACGAGTCTCAGAGTTTATTATAGAGATGTAGACAAAAGATAGGTCAAGGCAGGTAAAGAGTCGTAATCCAAATCAGAGTCAGGCAGGCAGGACAGCAGGCAGGACAGCAGGCAGGCAGGACAGCAGGCAGGACAGCAGGCAGGCAGGCAGGACAGCAGGCAGGCAGGACAGCAGGCAGGCAGGATCAGGACAGCAGGCAGGCAGGATCAGGACAGCAGGCAGGATCAGGACAGCAGGCAGGATCAGGACAGCAGGCAGGATCAGGACAGCAGGCAGGCAGGCAGGATCAGGACAGCAGGCAGGCAGGATCAGGACAGCAGGCAGGCAGGATCAGGACAGCAGGCAGGATCAGGACAGCAGGCAGGGAGGATCAGGACAGCAGGCAGGATCAGGACAGCAGGCAGGATCAGGACAGCAGGCAGGATCAGGACAGGCAGAAGTGTTAGAACTGTGAAGACTAGGAAAACCAAAAACTAGAGTACAGGAAACACTGGAACAGGCTGGTAGGACTTGACGGGACAAGACGAACTGGCAATAGATAAACAGAAAAGGCAGGTATAAATACTCAGGGCATAATGAGGAGAGATGTGAGACACCTGGTGGGGGGTGGAGACAAGCACGAAGGCAGGTATAAATACTCAGGGCATAATGAGGAGAGATGTGAGACACCTGGTGGGGGGTGGAGACAAGCACAAAGGCAGGTATAAATACTCAGGGCATAATGAGGAGAGATGGGAGACACCTGGTGGGGGGTGGATAAAAGCACGCAGGCAGGTGAGACAGATCAGGGTGTGACAGAAGTGCAGCTCAGTTTAAACCACATTTTGTGGGCAGTGTGCACATAGCCTGTCTTCTCTTGAGAGCCTTATCTGCCCACGGCGGCCGTTCTCAATGGCAAGGCTATGCTCACCGAGTCTGTACATAGTAAAAGTTTTCCTTAAGTTTGAGTCAGACACAGTAGTCAGGTGTTCTGCCACTGTGCACTCTCTGTTTAGGGTCAAATAGCAATCAGTTTGCTCTGTTTTTTTGTACATTTTTTCCAATGTGTCAAGTAATCCTCTTTTTGTTTTCTCATGATTTGGTTGGATCTAATTGTGTTGCTGTCCTGGGGCTCTGTGGCGTCTGTTTGTGTTTGTGAATAGAGCCCCAGGACCAGCTTGTTTAGGGGACTCTTCTCCAGGTTAATTTCTCTGTAGGTGATGGCTTTGTTATGGATGGTTTGGCAAACGCTTCCTTCTAGGTGGTGGTAGAATTCAACGTCTCTTTTCTGGATTTTGATCATTAGCGGGTATTGGCCTAATTCTGCTCTGCATGCATTATTTGGTGTTTTACGTTGAACATTGAGGATATTTTTGCAGAATTCTGCATGCAGAGTCTTAATTTGGTGTTTGTCTCAATTAGTGAATTCTTGGTTGGTGAGCGGACCCCAGACCTCACAACCGTAAAGGACAATGGATTCTGTAACTGATTCATGTATTTTTAGCCGGATATTAATTTGTATGTTGAATTTTATGTTCCTTTTGATGGCATAGAAGGTCCTTTGTCTCTCAGATCGCTCACAGCTTTGTGGAAGTTACCTGTGGCACGGATGTTTAGGCCGAGGTATGTATCGTTTTTTGTGAACTCTAGGGCTATGGTGTCTAGATGGAATTTGTATTTGTGGTCCTGGCAGCTGGACCTTTTGTGGAACACTATAATTTTGTCTTACTGAGATTAACTGTCAGGGCCCAGGTCTGACAGTATCTGTGCAGAAGATCTAGGTACTGTTGTAGGCACTTCTTGGTTGGTGACAGAAGCTCCAGATCATCAGCAAACAGTAAACATTTGACTTCAGATTCTAGCAGGGTGAGGTGCTGCAGACTGTTCTAGTGCCCTCGCCAATTCGTCGATACATTTGTTGAAGAGGGTGGGGCTTAAGCTGCATCCCTGTCTTACCCACCCAGCCCTGTCGAAAGAAATGTTTTTTTGCCCATTTTAACCACCCTCTTGTTGTTTGTGTACATACATTTTATAATGTTGTATGTTTTCCCCCAACACAATTTGTATAGCAGTGTCACTCCCTGACCATAGAGAGCCCTTGTTTCTCTATGGTGTAGTAAGTCAGGGCGTGATGAGGTGTTCTAGTTTAAAATGTCTATGTTGGTGTTTTGGTTTGGTTCCCAATTAGAGGCAGCTGGTAATC
>NC_088398.1:12343683-12361919 GCF_034236695.1 Oncorhynchus nerka | reverse complement strand
CTGTGTGTTTCTTTTCTCCTTCTCCCCTCACAGGTGAAAACCATCACTCCCCAATCAGTCAACAATCAATCATCAATCAGAAGACACACCTCCTATTTCCTACCCTATCACAGTTCCTCCCCATGGTTTAAAAACCCCATCATTTGTTTGCCCATAGCTCAATCTCTAGCAATCTCTAGCTCAATCTCTAGCTCAATCTCTCTGTAAATGTCATGTCTGTAGGTCTCTGTGTTTCACTCTCGCTTTGTGTCTTAACCTCTCTTTTGTTTAAAGCTCCTCCATAGCACTTTGTCATCACCTGTGAGTATTGTTTTTGGTTATGGTGTTTGTTTGTTGCTGGTGGGAAAAGGGGGAAACCAAGACAAGTCGCCCATGGGCATACACTACCCGTAGGTGAACTTTGTTAAATACACTAGTTAGAACTGGGCGGACCACCCACTGTATTTTTGGTTAGTTAGTTAGCTGTTGTTAAAGTAGGCTAGTCTAGCTTAGGGGTGTTTTTGAATACTTATTGTTTCTTTCCTTGGGTCCAGCTCAGCCCCTTTTCCTGCTCCCCCCCATTACCGTGTGTTTATAAATAAACCTGGAGTTTGACGGTAGATTTCTGTTGTCGTGGTTATTTCGTTCACACTTTTACTTTGTCACAATAATAATTTGCATGAGTTATGTTACGGGTCTCATTACCATCCCCCCTAGACTGTCGGGCCAAAAGGGATTCGTAACATAAGTGGGGGCTCGTCCGGGATCTGTCATAACTGACACCCATGCCGCTCATGTAGATTGTTGTAGTGGTATAGTTCAGTGTTGAGCGTCATAGCTGAAGTAGCATTAGTGTTTGCTATTTTCTTTGGCACTTGTGAAGTAGTGTAACATGACTACTTTTGATTTGAGATCCTTTTTGGATAACCCTTCGTGGGAGGTTTTTGACAAATGTCGTAGAGTTGATTTAAATGACCTTGGCTGACCATTATTCAGTATCGATTCCGCAGAGTTTAGTTAAGGCGGAGGTTAAACGGCTAGTATTAAATGTATTGTTGGAAGAGCAGGTGCTTGTGTTACCGCTGCCTGAGTCTACTACCCCTGTAGGGGATGTTGCTGCTCCTGTAAGCCCATTGGTGTCTGATAATGAGGGAGAGGCTAAAACACCAGCCACATTGTCCCGTTTTGATCCACTCTCCCCACTGTCTAATGGTGATGCCAGGAGGGATGTCCGTTTAGCACAGTTCCAACTGGAGGTGGACGAGCGAGCCCAAATTAGGCGAGAGACTCTCCAGTTGGAGATGTGCAAAATAGAGGCAGAAAAAGAACGAGAACAACGGCATTTGGAGATGTGTAAAATTGAGGCAGACAGAGAACAAAGGCAGTTGGAGTTCAAAATGCACCAGATGGAACTGGAGGCAGAGACAGCGAGGCTAGCCTCCGGTCCTACTATGCCTGTTTGTGAGCCGTCCTCACCTGCTGTGTCCTCAAACACATTTGACATTAGTAGGCAGATTGCCTTAGTACCTTTGTTCAGAGAGTCAGAGGTTGACTCCTATTTTTGTGTATTTGAGCGTATAGCCGTAGCATTGAAATGGCCTGAAGAGGTATGGTGCCTATTACTTCAGTGTAAATTAACTGGTAAAGCCCAAGAGGTTTTGTCAGCGCTACCTCTGGAGGACAGCTTGAATTATGAAGTGGTCAAAGCTACTGTTCTTCGTGCCTATGAGCTTGTGCCTGAGGCATACCGACAGAGATTTAGGTCTCATAGAAAGTCTTCTAGTAAGACTTATGTGGAATTTGCTAGAGACAAGGGAAATCTGTTTGATAAATTGCATGCTGCTAGTAAGGTAACTGATTTCAACTCTCTCCGGGAGTTAATCTTGTTGGAAGAGTTTAAAAATTGCTTACCCGAACGCATTGTAGTTTACCTAAACGAACAGAAAGTATCCTCCCTGGCAGAAGCGTCTGTGTTGGCAGACGAGTTTGTGTTGACGCACAAGAGTGTGTTTTCGGCTCAAACTGAGAGTAGAGCCACTGAGTTTCCTACCTTTAGCCCTAGTCGGCCAGCAGTAGTATATCAAGCACACCAGAAGAATGAGCGTCCCTGTTTCTATTGTCATAAAGTAGGACATATGATTAATGATTGCTTCCTGCTTAAACGCAAACAAGGGATGCCTCTTCGTGCCAAGCCACCAACAGGTGTTGCTCTAATTCGTACGGTTGTGAGATCTGCAACAAAACAGGTGCCTCAGGGTAACTGTAGTTTGAAAGTCTCAGTCCCCGACCGCAGTTATGAACCATTCATTTTCGAGGGGTTTGTGTCCCTAACGAATGACGAAGCGTCTCAACGACCGGATAAAATCCTTAGAGATACTGGTGCGGCGCAGTCGTTTATATTGTCTGATGTGTTGCCCTTATCTGACGATACATATTGTGGTTCCAGTGTGTTAGTGCAGGGTATTGAAATGGGTTTTGTGCCATTGCACTTTGTGAAAGTACACTCTGAGTTAATCAGTGGAATATTCAGAGTGGGGGTACACCCTATGTTGCCAGTGAAAGGTGTGACCTTTATAATGGGTAACGATATTGCCGGAGGAAAGGTAGTACCCGTATTGGAAGTATTGGATAAAAGTGACCACTCTCTCTCGAATGAGCTGGCACAGAGTTATCCACATGTGTTCCCCGCTTGTGCTGTCACTCGTGCTCAGGCACTACAAGAGGGTGACGTGATAGATTTGTCGAACACTGTTCTGTTCAAAGAGGTTGATCAAGATGATGGATTGTGTGATACCTCTGAGAAGCTGATCACCTCTGACCAACAGCCCAGGAAAGAATCAAAGAACGTTGAACTTATTGCTGATGCAATACAGTTACCAGTCACTCGTGAGCAGCTGATTGCTAACCAAAAGGTTGACAACAAGCTTGCTAAATGTTTTTCTAGTGTTGTCTCATTGGAAGATGTGAAGAAGAAGAACGTGGCTTACTTCATTGATGGTAATCTCCTCATGCGTAAATGGAAATCCCATGTTGACGCGGATGGAGATTGGAATGCTGTTTACCAAATAGTGATTCCTACAGCCTTTCGACAAAATGTGTTATCCCTTGCTCATGATCACCAGTGGTCTGGTCATTTAGGAATCACAAAACTTATGATCGGATCCTTCGACATTTCTTTTGGCCGGGTTTAAAACTAGATGTGGCTCAGTTCTGTCGGACATGCCACGCATGTCAGATAACAGGAAAACCAAATCGGGTTATTCCTCCCGCTCCTCTTTGTTCCATACCTGTCATAGGTGAACCATTCGAGCATGTGGTGGTTGATTGTGTCGGACCGTTACCGAAGACAAAATCGGGTAACCAGTTTTTGTTAACGATAATGTGTATGGCTACAAGATACCCCGAGGCCATTCCTCTGAGAAGGATTACAGCCCCGGTAGTGAGTAAAGCCTTAATAAAATTCTTCACGACATTCGGGTTACCTAGGGTGGTACAAAGCGATCAAGGTACCAATTTCCTATCCAAGCTCTTCAAGCAGGTGTTAAAATCCTTGTCAATTGCGCACCGTGTGTCAAGCGCCTATCACCCAGAGTCTCAGGGTGCACTTGAAAGATGGCATCAGACACTGAAGTCTATGCTACGTAAATATTGTTTGGAATCTGAGAAAGATTGGGATGAGGAGTTCCTCTAGTTTTGTTTGCTGCGTGAAACTGTGCAGGAGTCCCTAGGTTTCAGCCCGGCTGAACTGGTGTTTGGTCACACAGTGAGAGGACCAATGAAAGTCCTTAAAGAACAGTTCTTGTCCCAAGAGTTGTGTACCAGAGATGAGAATGTGTTGGACTACGTTAGTCGCTTTCGTGAGCGCCTACACCAAGCTTGTGCTCTCGCAAAGGAAGCTCTGTCTTCCTCACAGAGGAGCATGAAAAGACACTATGATAAAGAGGCTGTTTCTCGTCCACTACAGCCAGGTGACCAAGTACTGGTGTTATTACCTGTTCCAGGATCTTCACTGTCAGCTCGTTTCTCGGGTCCTTATTTAATTGAAAAGAAATAAGTGAAACTGACTATGTGCTTCAAACTCCTGATAGACAACGCCAATCTCGTGTGTGTCACATTAACATGTTGAAAGCTTACCACACCCGACCCATCACACAGTTAGAGAGTTCAAAAACAGAGGAAGGTACTGCTGTCTCCTCTGCTACTACTGCTATGATAGTGGACTGTCATATTGATGATGTTGATGGCTTGGAGTTGCGCAATACTCAGCAGCAGTGTGTTAGATTGCCCAACTCAGAAATGCTGCTGTCTATCCAATCCGGTCTGGTTCATTTAATGGATGGACAGGCCAAGGATATTGTGAGGCTACTACACAGTTTTCCATGTTTCTTTAATGACGTTCCTACTCGCACAAATGTGTTGAAACATGACATTAATGTTGGAAATGCTACACCTATCAAGCAACACCCATATCGTATCAACGCTTCCAAGAGGAAGATAATGAGGGATGAGGTGAGATATTTGTTGGAGAATGACCTGGCTAAGCCAAGTTCAAGCCCTTGGAGTTCTCCTTGCATTTTGGTTCCTAAAGCTGATGGTACGTCCAGGTTATGTACGGATTATCGAAAGGTAAATTCTGTCACAATGCCAGATTCGTTCCCGTTACCCCGACTGGACGACTGTATCGACACTATTGGTGCTGCTAAGTATGTAACCAAGTTAGATCTCTTAAAAGGTTACTGGCAGGTTCCGTTAACTTCACGTGCTTCTGAGATTTCTGCCTTTGTGACCCCAGACAACTTCCTACAGTACTCAGTCATGGCTTTTGGGATGCGAAATGCACCAGCCACCTTCCAACGACTGGTTAACTCCGTATTAGCTGGTGTTCCTAATTGTAGTGCATACCTTGATGACCTAGTCATTTATTCGTCTGAGTGGTCAGATCATGTTGACTCTCTAACCCTGAACTTGGCAAAGTGCGAGTTTGGGAAGGCTACTGTTACCTATCTCGGTAAAGAGATTGGCCATGGACAGGTGCGCCCTGTTGGTGCCAAGGTCTTGGCTATAACTGCATTCCCTGCACCTACTACCAGACGAGAGCTACGCCGCTTTTTAGGGATGGTTGGCTACTACCGTAGCTTCTGTAAAAATTTATCTGCGGTAGTTGCTCCATTGACCGATTTGCTTAGTCCAGCTAGATCATTTGTGTGGTCCCCTGATTGTAAGAGAGCTTTTGAATCAGCGAAAGCACTCTTATGTAGTACACCTGTACTTGCTGCTCCAGATTTTGAACAACCGTTCAAACTTGAGGTAGATGCTAGTGCCAGAGGTGCTGGTGCTGTTCTACTGCAGCAGGACAAGAGTGGAGTGGATCATCCCGTTTGTTATTTTTCACGTAAATTTAATAAATGTCAAACAAACTATGCGACAATAGAACAAGAAGCTCTTGCTTTGTTGTTGGCTCTGCAATACTTTGAAGTATATATTGGTTCCAGTGCCCTACCCGTGATTGTATATACTGACCATAACCCCTTAGTTTTTCTCCACCGAATGTACAACCAGAACCAGCGCCTTATGCGTTGGGCGCTGATTGTACAAAACTATAATTTGGAGATCCGCCACAAAAAGGGTTCTGATAATGTGTTGGCAGATGCTTTGTCTCGTGTGTGAAAATGATTTCTGTATGTTTTGCAAGGTTGTTGCTTTGTTGTGAGTATTCTTTGAAATACTGTAGTCGCAACCCCAAGGGTTGCTCTTTTAAGGGTGGGAGTGTTACGGATACAGTTATCCTGTGTGTGTGTGTATCCTGTGTGTGTTTCTTTTCTCTCCTTCTCCCCTCACAGGTGAAAACCATCACTCCACAATCAATCATCAATCAGAAGACACACCTCCTCCTATTTCCTACCCTATCACAGTTCCTTCCCCATGGTTTAAAAACCCCATCATTTGTTTGCCCATAGCTCAATCTCTAGCTCAATCTCTAGCTCAATCTCTAGCTCAATCTCTAGCTCAATCTCTCTGTAAATGTCATGTCTGTAGGTCTCTGTGTTTCACTCTCGCTTTGTGTCTTAACCTCTCTTTTGTTTAAAGCTCCTCCATAGCACTTTGTCATCACCTGTGAGTATTGTTTTTGGTTATGGTGTTTGTTTGTTGCTGGTGGGAAAAGGGGGAAACCAAGACAAGTCGCCCATGGGCATACACTACCCGTAGGTGAACTTTGTTAAATACACTAGTTAGAACTGGGCGGACCACCCACTGTATTTTTGGTTAGTTAGTTAGCTGTTGTTAAAGTAGGCTAGTCTAGCTTAGGGGTGTTTTTGAATACTTATTGTTTCTTTCCTTGGGTCCAGCTCAGCCCCTTTTCCTGCTCCCCCCATTACCGTGTGTTTATAAATAAACCTGGAGTTTGACGGTAGATTTCTGTTGTCGTGGTTATTTCGTTCACACTTTTACTTTGTCACAATAATAATTTGCATGAGTTATGTTACGGGTCTCATTACCATCCCCCCTAGACTGTCGGGCCAAAAGGGATTCGTAACACCTCTAATTGGGGATCATATTTAAGTAGCTGTTTTTCCCACCTGTGTTTGTGGGATATTATTTTGTTTGTGCACCACGTAGTCACGTTTCGTTGGTCCTTTATTTGTTTTTGCTCTAAGTTTCACTTGATAATAAAGATGTGGATCTCTACGTACGCTGCGTCTTGGTCCGTCTCTACACATGATCGTGACAAGCAGACCCTCATGCCAAATTGAGTCAAAAGAAGACTTTTGCCTTTGTTTTGTTTGTTTGTCAATTAGGGTATGCAGGGTGAATATGTGGTCTGTCGTACGGTAATTTGGTAAAAAGCCCATTTGACATTTTCTCAGTACATTGTTTTCACTGAGCAAATGTACAAGTCTGCTGTTAATGATAATGCAGAGGATTTTCCCAAGGTTGCTGCATATCCTCCGGTAGTTCTTGGGGTCAAATTTGTCTCCTCTTTGTGGATTGTGGTGATCAGTCAATTGATCCAAATATTGGGGAAGTTGCCAGAGTTGAGGATAATGTTAAAGAGTTTTAGTTCAGCCAACTGGAACTTGTTGTCTGTATTTGATCATTTCATTGAGGATACCATCAACACCACAGGCCTTTTTGGGTTGGAGGGTTTGTATTTTGTTCTGTAGTTCATTCAAAGTAATTGGAGAATCCAGTGTGTTCTGGTAGTCTTTAATAGTTGATTATATGATTTGTATTTGATCCTGTATGTTTTTGTTTGTTCTTTGTTATAGAGCTAAAAAGATTGGATAAGTGGTTTATCCATACATCTCCATTTTGGATAGATACAGTGGCTTACAAAAGTTTTCACCCCCTTGGCATTTTTCCTATTTTGTTGCCTTACAACCAGGAATTAAAATAGAATGTTGGGGGGTTTGTGTCATTTGATTTACACAACATGCCTACCACATTGAAGATGCAACATATTTTTTTATTGTGAAACAAACACGAAATAAGACAAAAAAACAGAACTTGAGTGTGCATAACTATTCACCCCCCCAAAGTCAATACTTTGTAGAGACACCTTTTGCAGCAAATACAGCTGCAAGTCTCTTGGGGTATGTCTCAAAAAGCTTGGCACCTCTAGCCATGGATTTTTGCCCATTTTTGCTACAGCTCCTTCAAGTTGGATGGGTTCCACTGGTGTACACCAATCTTTAAGTCATACCACAGATTCTCAACTGGATTGAGGTCTGGGCTTTGACTAGGCCATTCCAAGACATTTAAATATTTCCCCTTAAACCACTCGAGTGTTTCTTTAGCAGTATGCTTAGGGTCATTGTCCTGCTGAAGGTGAATCTCCATCCCAGTCTCAAATCTCTGTAAAACTGAAACAGGTTTCCCTCAAGAATTTCACTATATTTAGCGCCATCCACCATTCCTTCAATTCTGACCAGTTTCCCAGTCCCTGCCGATGAAATAACATCCCCACTGCATGATGCTGCCACCACCATGCTTCACTGTAGGGATGGTGTTCTCGGGCTGATGAGAGGTGTTGGGTTTGCCCCAGACATAGCATTTTCCTTGATGGCCAAAAAACTACATTTTAGTCTCTTCTGACCAGAGTACCTTCTTCCATATGGTTGGAAAGTCTCCCACATGCCCTTTGGCGAACACCGAACGTGTTTGCTTATTCTTTTCTTTGAGCAATGGCCTTTTCTGGACACTCTTCCGTGAAGCCCAATTCTGTGGAGTGTATGGCTTAAAGTGGTCCTATGGGCATATACTCCAATCTCCGCTGTGGAGCTTTGCAGCCCATTCAGTGTTATCTTTGGTCTCTTTGTTGCCTCTCTGATTAATGCCCTCCTTGCCTGGTCTGTGAGTTTTGGTGGGCAGCCTTCTATTGGCAGGTTTGTTGCGTTGCCATATTCTTTCAATTGTTTTTTTCATGGATTGAATGGTGCTCCATGTTCAAAGTTTCTGATATTTTTTATAACCCAACCATGATCTGTACTTCTCCACAACTTTCCCTGACCTGTTTGTAGAGCTACTTGTCTTCATGGTGTAGATTTCTTGGTGGCACCCCTTGCATAGTGGTGTTGTAGACTCTAGGGCCTTTCAGAACAGGGGTATTTATACTTAGATCATGTGACACTTAGATTGCACACAGGTGAACTTTGTTTAACCAATTATGTGACTTCTGAAGGTAATTGGTTGCACCAGATCTTATTTAGGGGCTTCATAGCAAAGGGGGGTGAATACATATCCACACACCATTTTTCAGTTTTTATTTTATTTTATTTTATATTTTTTGAAACAAGTAAAAAAAAAAAAAAATTCACTTCACCAATTTGAGCTATTTTGTGTATGTCCATTATTTAAATTACAGGTTGTAATGCAACAAAATAAGAAAAACGCCAAGGGGGATGAATACTTTTTAAAGGCACTGTAACTCTGTGTTGTTTGTCTTGAGTTTTTCAATTTTCCCAGAAGTTGTTAGTCTATGGCTTCTTCAATTACATTGAGCTGATTTCTGATGTGCTGTTCCTTTTTCCGGAGTGTATTTTTGTATTGTTTTAGTAATTCACCATAGTGAAGGCATAGGCTCGGGTTTTCTGGGTCTCTATGTTTTTGGATGGATAGCTTTCTCTATCTTTCTTAGGTTTTTGCATTCTTCATCAAACCATTTGTCATTGTCGTTCATTTTCTTAGTTTGTCTGCTTGAAGTGTTTAGATTTGATAGGGAAGCTGAGAGGTCAAATATACTGTTTAGGTTTTCTACTGCCAAGTTTACAACTTCACTGTCACAATGAAACATTTTGTCCAGGACATTGTCGAGAAGGAATTGAATTGGTTGTTTTTTGGTAGATTTCCACACTATTTTCCTTCCATTTTTAGCATTTCTTAAAATTTCTTGATGCCTCATGAATGAGCAAAGCTCTGTTCAAGAAGTGTGAGATTTTGCTATGATCTGACAGGAGTGTCAGTGGACTGACTGTGAATGCTCTAAGAGACTCTGGGTAGGGGTCAGTGATAAAGCAGTTGCAGTACTACTGCCAAGAGATGATCTATAGGTGTACCTACCACAGGAGTCCCCTCGAAGCCTACCATTGACTATGTACATACCCAACATCCAACAGAACTGCAGGAGTTGTGACTCATTTAGTTGATTATGTTGTCGTAGTTGTGTCTAGGGGGGCATATGGGGGAGAGAATGCTGTCTCCTCCAGGCATGTGTTTTTCCCCCTGTGTACTGAGGGTGTCAGGTTTTGTCCAGTTTGGGCATTTAGGTCGCCACAGACTAGTACATGTCCCTGGGCCTGGAAATGGTTGATCTTCCCCTCCAGGATGGAGAAGCTGTCATCATTAAAGTATGGGGATTATATTGGGGGGATATAGGTAGCACACATGAGGACTTTTTTCTCTATTGAAATCATTTCTAGCCAGATGTTCCTGTTTTGACTAATTGAATAGAGTGGGTTTGGTCTGCTCTATATCAAATTAGCATACTGCCTGAGTCTCTTCCCTGTTTCACACCTGGTAGTTTGGTGGATGCGACTACCAGCTCTCTGTAACCTAGAGGGCAACCAGTGGGTCCGTCTACTTTATACCATGTTTCTTGTAGGATTACAATGTCTGTATTTCCAATTTCTTTGAAGAAGTCTGGGTTCCTGCTCTTTAAACCAAAGGCAGATAACCTCAGACCTTGTATATTCCAGGCTGTATTTTTCTCTGTCTGTCATTGTTTGTCCTCCTGCCCCCTGGTCAGTGAGAGGGGTCAAAGGTGAAAAGGATAGGTCCATGTTTGTCCAGTTATATTGTCTCTGCTGGCCCTGGTCTGTCTCACCTAAACTCTCTGTCTACAGACTCACTCACAGGATGTGCTGCCAGGGTCACAGCCCAAACACCCTATCACTGTGTGTGTGTGTGTGTGTGTGTGTGTGTGTATAAAGTTGGACATGTGTACAACTCACACATATACAGAACATAAACACCAACTTTCCTTTCGGTTTTTTCCTCTCAACACTTTCTTCTTTTAACTCCCTCACACACACTTCTCACTCATACACCCACAGCTGTTCTGCTTCCTCTGTCTAATCTGTAGAGCAGAAACATCAATGGGCTAGGAACAGGAACAGCACAATGGCTCCAAACACATCAGGCCTCTCTGTGTTTTAATGGACTGTGGCCATTGGTCTCCGGTGGAGGAGCTGTCTGTCTGTGTTCTGTTTTGTCTGAGAGGTTTAACTCCACACTGTAAAACCTGAGGTGGATTTCTCCGACCTAAGACCCTTTGTAGAGGAACAAAAGAAAGCCTCGTCGTGGAGATTATTCCATTAGGTCAAGACCCGCCTTGCCCACCCACGGCGTAACACACACACACACACACACACGCATACACATGCACGAATGCATGCACACGCACACACAGACACAAACACATATACACACACTGTAACTGTCATATCGGTGAGGACGTCAACGTTAAATCAGCCCAGCAGGCAGTGGACGTGACCACATAATCACCGGATAGATACTGAACACTGTTGGCCAGGTGCTGCGTTTCACCCAGATTAGTGAGGGTTTTATTTTACCAGAAATAATATATCTTTGAGGGGGGGTGAGACAGTGATAGATAGATATGAAGAGAGTCTGAGACCAAATGAGAGAGAGAGAGAGATACAGTAATACACTGACAATTTAGAATAAAACAAATCACACTTTAAACAGATAGAGGAAAAAGGAATGAGAGAGAGAATTACATTTCAATGAGAAAGACTAAGACAAAAGGACAGAGAGATTGACACTTCAATTGACACTTTTGTTTATTATCTAGTTCACTTACTTTGGCAATGATAACATATGTTTCCCATGCCAATAAAGCCCTTAAATTGAATTAAATTGAATTGAGAGAGAAACACTGTGAGACAGCAGTAAGAGGAGACTGTGTACGCCCTGTTGGCTCTAGCCCTGTTGGCTCTAGCCTTGCGACTCGTTTCATGGAATGGAACAGCCCTGATAAAATACTGTGTGACAGTTTTATTGTGACCGGTGCCTCCCTCAACATGAATTTCCTTCGCTGCGACACAGCTGTTATTTAGACAGCAATTAACAATCTCTGCATCGCCACGGCGATTTGATACGACTCAGCAGCGTGGAGGGGCTGGTGTGATGAATGTAAATAACAGAGTTTAATGAGACCTGATTTTGATAGCGGCAGAAACATAAAACATATTCCCTACATCTGTGCAGTCAATCACAGCCCATGTAGGCAGAATGGAACAATGCAGCTTCTTTTACAGGTGACATTACAGGGGCCAGGATAGCCTGGTGTGACAGCCTGGTGTGACAGCCTTACAGAGCCTGATAGAGTGTCTGGGACACAAAGGCATGTAGGACACACCTGTAGGACAGCGATGCTATCATTGGGAGCCCCTTAGAAAGGCAGCCATTGGCATCAATTCATCCCCCCTCCACCACCTCCTCCACCTCCACTTCACACACCCAGAGTGTTTCCCTCTACATCACAGGCATCCACCTGCCCCCCATCACTTCACAACAGGGGTAAACAAGCTGCTGGTATCTAAATAAGGTTACATCTGCCACTCCAAGTGTAGGAGGAGGAAAAATAAAGAGGTATTTGCCCACAGCAGCAGACCAGAAAAGATCAATCCATCTGAAACAGTAGCCTGTGCTGGGAGCCATTGGACCATTGGAAGCTGAGTTTGAGACATGGTGAAAGGAACAGGACTGTGAGTGCAGCCAGCAGAGAGCTGCCATTCATCGATTTACCTGGAATGGAACCTAAATTAGAAGTCTGTGCGTGCGTGCGTTTGTGCTCGTGTGTGTGTGTGTGTGTGTGTCCGCTTGCGCATGAGAGAGAGTGAGAGAAGGAGGAGTCGGGTTAGATGGCAAATAGAGAGGTCATTGACAGCAAGATGGGGGTTGGGAGGGTGGAGAGACGAGAGTGAGAGATGGACAGATAGAGCATAGGATGGGTGTGTGTATGCTCTACAAGGAGGAGGTAGAAACAGGGAGATAGCGTAGAGTCAGGGGTGGATAGGTTGTGTGTCTGTGTGTCTGGCAGACAGGTGAGGTGAGTGATAGTTTTATGTCTCTATCCACTGGCCGAGAATCTGTCAGGTTTGTCACCCAGGGAGTACGCAGAGTCGAGGCTTGTGGCTGGCTGCTGTATCAATGTCTCTCAGAAGTGGGGAGGGAGAGCGGGAGTGGGAGGTGGGAGCTGGTTTGAGGAGGGAAAGGGATAGAGGGCCACAGGGGTAGCAAGGTGGGGCTTCAAGTCTTCACTCCGGACTCACAGCTGCCCACTCACTTACTCACTTACGCCAGGGGGGGGGAAGGAAGCAAAGGAAGGAAGCAAGAGTTACACTACCTGAAACACATTACATACCACATAATCTCAGTGGTAATTCTATATAAGGATATTAATGTATGTGACTGGGATGAACATGAACATGTCAACAGCTGTAAGATTGTAGACATGCAAACGTGTGTGTGTGTGTGTGTGTGTGTGTGTGTGTGTGTGTGCGTAAAGTGTAGAGTTTGGGGAGGTCACCCTGCGGGACACTAGGCTCCTCCCCCCTCAGTCCTCTCAGTAATGCAGACTGGCAGTCTGGACTGGGGCATGAGGGATCTGTTCTGGGGTCAGCTTCCCCTGCTGACCTTTTTAACACCTCACAGCCCCCAGAAAGCATCGGGACAAAAGTGACTTTTGAAAGAGTCCCGGAGCGCAGTGGAAGCGTGCTCTGAGGGACTAACACAGTAGAGATCTACAGCATGTTAGGAATCCACCAGCAGTTAGACTCCCAGTTTCACCCAGCAGGCTCCCCCTGCTGCCACTGACTATTCCTCTGTCCCTGTGGCTTACACCTCCATCTCCACGGTGCTGTTAGCTCAGACTCAATGCTGCCGTTAGCTCAGACTCAATGCTGCCGTTAGCTCAGTCTCAATGCTGCCGTTAGCTCAGTCTCAATGCTGCTGTTAGCTCAGTCTCAATGCTGCCGTTAGCTCAGACTCAATGCTGCCGTTAGCTCAGACTCAATGCTGCCGTTAGCTCAGACTCAATGCTGCCGTTAGCTCAGTCTCAATGCTGCCATTAGCTCAGTCTCAATGCTGCCGTTAGCTCAGACACAATGCTGCCGTTAGCTCAGACTCAATGCTGCCTTTAGCTCAGTCTCAATGCTGCCGTTAGCTCAGACACAATGCTGCCGTTAGCTCAGACTCAATGCTGCCGTTAGCTCAGACTCAATGCTGCCGTTAGCTCAGTCTCAATGCTGCCGTTAGCTCAGTCTCAATGCTGTCGTTAGCGCAGTCTCAATGCTGCCGACACAATGCTCAGAGTCTCAATGCTGCCGTCAGACTCAATAGCTGCCGTTAGCTCAGTCTCAATGCTGCCGTTAGCTCAGACTCAATGCTGCCGTTAGCTCAGACTCAATGCTGCTCGTTAGCTCAGACTCAATGCTGCCGTTAGCTCAGACTCAATGCTGCCGTTAGACTCAATGCTGCCGTTAGCTCAGACTCAATGCTGCCGTTAGCTCAGTCTCAATGCTGCCGTTAGCTCAGTCTCAATGCTGCCGTTAGCTCAGACTCAATGCTGCCGTTACCTCAGTCTCAATGCTGCCGTTAGCTCAGTCTCAATGCTGCCGTTAGCTCAGACTCAATGCTGCCGTTAGCTCAGTCTCAATGCTGCCGTTAGCTCAGACACAATGCTGCCGTTAGCTCAGACTCAATGCTGCCGTTAGCTCAGACTCAATGCTGCCGTTAGCTCAGTCTCAATGCTGCCGTTAGCTCAGACACAATGCTGCCGTTAGCTCAGACTCAATGCTGCCGTTAGCTCAGTCTCAATGCTGCCGTTAGCTCAGAATCAATGCTGCCGTTAGCTCAGTCTCAATGCTGCCGTTAGCTCAGACTCAATGCTACCGTTAGCTCAGTCTTAATGCTGCCGTTAGCTCAGTCTCAATGCTGCCGTTAGCTCAGACTCAATGCTGCCGTTAGGTCAGTCTCGTTAGCTCAGTCTCAATGCTGCCGTTAGCTCAGACTCAATGCTGCCGTTAGCTCAGTCTCAATGCTGCCGTTAGCTCAGTCTCAATGCTGCCGTTAGCTCAGACTCAATGCTGCCGTTAGCTCAGTCTCAATGCTGCCGTTAGCTCAGACACAATGCTGCCGTTAGCTCAGACTCAATGCTGCCGTTAGCTCAGTCTCAATGCTGCCGTTAGCTCAGACTCAATGCTGCCGTTAGCTCAGTCTCAATGCTGCCGTTAGCTCAGACTCAATGCTGCCGTTAGCTCAGTCTCAATGCTGCCGTTAGCTCAGTCTCAATGCTGCCGTTAGCTCAGACTCAATGCTGCCATTAGGTCAGTCTCGTTAGCTCAGTCTCAATGCTGCCTTTAGCTCAGTCTCAATGCTGCCTTTAGCTCAGTCTCAATGCTGCCTTTAGCTCAGTCTCAATGCTGCCGTTAGCTCAGACTCAATGCTGCCGTTAGCTCAGACTCAATGCTGCCGTTAGCTCAGTCTCAATGCTGCCGTTAGCTCAGGTTCAATGCTGCCGTTAGCTCAGTCTCAATGCTGCCGTTAGCTCAGTCTCAATGCTGCCGTTAGCTCAGGTTCAATGCTGCCATTAGCTCAGTCTCAATGCTGCCGTTAGCTCAGTCTCAATGCTGCCTTTAGCTCAGTCTCAATGCTGCCTTTAGCTCAGTCTCAATGCTGCCTTTAGCTCAGTCTCAATGCTGCCGTTAGCTCAGACTCAATGCTGCCGTTAGCTCAGACTCAATGCTGCCGTTAGCTCAGACTCAATGCGTTAGCTCAGTCTCAATGCTGCCGTTAGCTCAGACTCAATGCTGCCGTTAGCTCAGTCTCAATGCTGCCGTTAGCTCAGACTCAATGCTGCCGTTAGCTCAGTCTCAATGCTGCCGTTAGCTCAGACTCAATGCTGCCGTTAGCTCAGACTCAATGCTGCCGTTAGCTCAGTCTCAATGCTGCCGTTAGCTCAGACTCAATGCTGCCGTTAGCTCAGTCTCAATGCTGCCGTTAGCTCAGTCTCAATGCTGCCGTTAGCTCAGTCTCAATGCTGCCGTTAGCTCAGACTCAATGCTGCCGTTAGCTCAGTCTCAATGCTGCCGTTAGCTCAGTCTCAATGCTGCCGTTAGCTCAGACTCAATGCTGCCGTTAGCTCAGTCTCAATGCTGCCGTTAGGTCAGTCTCGTTAGCTCAGTCTCAATGCTGCCTTTAGCTCAGTCTCAATGCTGCCTTTAGCTCAGTCTCAATGCTGCCTTTAGCTCAGACTCAATGCTGCCGTTAGCTCAGACTCAATGCTGCCGTTAGCTCAGTCTCAATGCTGCCGTTAGCTCAGGTTCAATGCTGCCGTTAGCTCAGTCTCAATGCTGCCATTAGCTCAGTCTCAATGCTGCCATTAGCTCAGACTCAATGCTGCCGTCAGCTCGGTCTCAATGCTGCCGTTAGCTCAGTCTCAATGCTGCCGTTAGCTCAGTCTCAATGCTGCCATTAGCTCAGTCTCAATGCTGCCGTTAGCTCAGTCTCAATGCTGCCGTTAGCTCACTCTCAATGCTGCCGTTAGCTCACTCTCAATGCTGCCGTTAGCTCACTCTCAATGCTGCTATTAGCTCAGACTCAATGCTGCCGTTAGCTCACTCTCAATGCTGCCGTTAGCTCACTCTCAATGCTGCCTTTAGCTCAGTCTCAATGCTGCCGTTAGCTCACTCTCAATGCTGCCTTTAGCTCAGTCTCAATGCTGCCGTTAGCTCACTCTCAATGCTGCCTTTAGCTCAGTCTCAATGCTGCCGTTAGCTCAGACTCCCACTGACCAACTTGGATTAGATAATTTCTTATAACCCTCACATAGAAGGAAATTGCACTATATTTTGCATTTTGCAAATAAGATCTTGAGGAACAGTGTAATTTCCATTACGGTCCACATCCACCTGTGGCCTCCAGCCAGCCAGAGAGATGACCCAGGACCTGCTGGGGGAACACTAAAGAAATAAACACCCTCATCCCATCCAAACACCAGCCAGCCCTGTCTGACAAAACACTGGCAGAGTCTGCAGACACAGGCTGCTGAGGAGGTGTGTATGTGAGAGAGTGTGTATGTGTGTGTTGGGCCGACATGCTCCCCCTGAGGGTATTGTTTTCAGTAGCAGTGTGGGTTGTGGAGAGGGCCTGTCCTGTTACGCAGAGGCCTGGTCCTGTGAGAGGTCTTGTTAGCACAATAAGCAGTGGCCAGGGAATCCAGGGGCAGTGTGTTTGCCCAGGTGGGAGCCCCTACTGTCAGAGCAAGCATAAATCTACCAGGGTCAGAAGAGGTGTGTGTGTGTGTGTGTGTGTGTGTGTGTGTGTGTGTGGGAAAGCTCATAGAGGGGCACAGACAGCAGTCTGACCCCAGAGAGAGGAGCATGTATGGGCTATGGGTTCACACTGAGGCAGGGGGAGACATGGAAAGATACTGGAGGTGCCAACTGGAGGTGCTCTACATGCCAACTGGAGGTGCTCTACATGCCAACTGGAGGTGCTCTACATGCCAACTGGAGGTGCTCTGCATGCCAACTGGAGGTGCCCTGCATACCAACTAGAGGTGCTCTGCATGCCAACTGGAGGTGCCCTGCATACCAACTGGAGGTGCTCTGCATACCAACCGGAGGTGCTCTGCATGCCAACTGGAGGTGCTCAGCATGCCAACTGGAGGTTCTCTGCATGCCAACTGGAGGTGCTCTACATGCCAACTGGAGGTGCTCTGCATGCCAACTGGAGGTGCTCTGCATGCCAACTGGAGGTTCTCTGCATGCCAACTGGAGGTGCTGTACATACCAACTAGAGGTGCTCTGCATGCCAACTGGAAGTGCTCTGCATACCAACTGGAGGTGCTCTGCATACCAACTGGAGGTGCTCTGCATGCCAACTGGAGGTGCTCTGCATGCCAACTGGAGGTGCTCTGCATGCCAACTGGAGGTGCTCTGCATGCCAACTGGAGGTGCCCTGCATACCAACTAGAGGTGCTCTGCATGCCAACTGGAGGTTCTCTGCATGCCAACTGGAGGTGCTCTACATGCCAACTGGAGGTGCTCTGCATGCCAACTGGAGGTGCTCTGCATGCCAACTGGAGGTTCTCTGCATGCCAACTGGAGGTGCTGTACATACCAACTAGAGGTGCTCTGCATGCCAACTGGAAGTGCTCTGCATACCAACTGGAGGTGCTCTGCATACCAACTGGAGGTGCTCTGCATGCCAACTGGAGGTGCTCTGCATGCCAACTGGAGGTGCTCTGCATGCCAACTGGAGGTGCTCTGCATGCCAACTGGAGGTGCCCTGCATACCAACTAGAGGTGCTCTGCATGCCAACTGGAGGTGCTCTGCATGCCAACTGGAGGTGCTCTGCATACCAACTGGAGGTGCTCTATATTCTAACTGGAGGTGCTCTACATTCTAACTGGAGGTACTTTACATGCCAACTGGATGTGCTCTACATTCTAACTGGAGGTGCTCTACATGCCAACTGGAAGTGCTCTATATTCTAACTGGAGGTGCTCTGCATGCCAACTGGAGGTGCTCTATATGCCAACTGGAGGTGCTCTACATGCCAACTGGAGGTGCTCTATATTCTAACTGGAGATGCTCTACATTCTAACTGGAGGTACTTTACATGCCAACTGGAGATGCTCTACATTCTAACTGGAGGTACTTTACATGCCAACTGGAGGTGCTCTACATTTTAACTGGAGGTGCTCTATATGCCAACTGGAGGTGCTCTA